>NC_066877.1:4035741-4188241 GCF_022985175.1 Labeo rohita | reverse complement strand
CAAAAATGACAGCTACTGTTTTTTGTATCATTTGTTAAGAGAAAATTGTAAGTTAGATTGCTTGAAAAAAAGGACAGCAGATCTGTCCTCACCAAGAAACATGATGTCGCAGCCGTGGTACAGCCGTCATTAAAAAACAAATCTCTGGCAGAGACTCTATCGCTATAGTAGATCAGCTTAAATGACGCTCTCTCTGCCAGTTACGCTGCATGCCTTACATTCCTCCACGTGTGTGTGTGTTTATAGGCTGACTGTCAGCATTACATATGTGTGTATCTGGGTGTGGATTTTCAGGGGGGGGGGTTTGATTTCCCTGTGCGATTTGATTTAAATGAATTATTAATGGAATGTATAAAACAGTCACCACTTTACGCAACATCTATCGTTTCTTTTTTTTTTTCATTATTCTTGTTGATTTATATTTAGGTGGAGCTCTGACCACAGCTTTCTGGAAAAGAAAATAAAACCCATTATGTCAGAACTCTAAAATGCTGAGCCTCCACCGCCCACCAGATAAAGACCATACACACAATGTTTAGATCAGTCAGATACATTTTTTTGTTTGTTTTGTTTTTGGTTTTGTGGTTTCATGCATCTCACAGAGCAAGACTTTATAAGCATACTTTAAAAGTAGCATATATTGCAGTTTATTCTGCCAGTGCAAACAATCACCCACTAAAACAGGAAAGGGTCATATTAGGGTCATACAGGTCTATGTAACATAAATATTGGCAAAAAATGGTGTAGCAGTCTTTTCTCATATGCTTTCAGCAAACATACTTTTCTTAATGACTATAATGGGTTTTATTTGTGAATTAAAATTGATTTAGATATTTTTGGGGGAGCATAAAGTCAAAAATGTCAGGATTATTTAAATGAATGTATTATTTATATACTATTATAGTAGCTTTTTATAGTAGCTTTTATCATTTCATTTTAATTTTAGTATTTTCATGTGCTTTTGTCTTGTTTATTAGATTTTTTTTCCTTTTTAGTCTTAGTTTTAGTCATTTTAGTCCTTCAAATTAAACTATTTTTTAATTTTATTTCAGTTAGTTGCCAAGATCACATTGCATTTAAGTAATTTTTCGTCTATTATTTATATGTATATGCTTATTATTTGTTTTTTAACTTTATTTCAGTTAATAAAAAAGGTTCTGGATAATTTCTGTTTTAGTTAACAATAACAACAATAGATCATACTGAAGAAAAATAAAGAAAAAGAGAGAAGTCATTAAAAAGAGTAAATACAATGGCATAATATATTTTTTTTCTAGGAATAATAAATACATACATGCATACATACATATACACATAAAATGTTTGTCCACTTAATCAAAGTCATGGTATGAATAACATGCAGAAACATGCAGGAAAACCAAAATAAACAAGTTATTATATGAGAAAGAACCCCTAAAGACCACTGTTGCCAAGTCTGCAGTTTTCCCATGGAATTGTGCTACTTTAACACTTCTGCCGCGAGTTGTTTTTCATGTCTGCAGGTTTAAGCAACCACAATAACGTTGTATCTAGGGAAACCCCTGACAAAAAAAAATGTGTATTTTACACCCCGGAACGCAATTTTGCCAATGCCATTGGGCTAGTTTTGAGAAGCAATTGAGCGGGTTTTGTTGTGACAACCTGGCAACCCTGCTAAAGACCCACATGAGTTTGTCAAAGTCAGTAAATCTCTTAAAAGGTTAGATAATTTGGTCTTTTTATAGCTCTGCCAGGTTAGTTAGGTTGTGAATGCTTGCTTTGACGCAAGAAAAACACTGGTGTTTCGCCAAAAATGTTACAACATTGTGTTACAACATTTCTTGGTCTCCTCTATTAGTACAAGCTCTTTTGAAAACAGTAGAGAAAATGGTTGTGTGTGGTTCCCGAAGTCAGATTTAATGCCAGCAAACTGAATCAGTAAGCGAGAGACAGCAACAACACACCCCCGGCACATGTGTGTCAAAAACGTGAGATTTTACTTGATTAAAATCTTCTTGCTCCCCTGTGAGTATTTGTGGTAGTCATGAGATAAGGTTGTTTGATGTGTAGGGATGCGTTATCTCTACTGAATGACACAGGAAACAGAATAAAACACAGCTCTATAAATGGAGTCATGTGACTCATGTTGAACTAAATGTGTTTCCTACTCAGGAAGGGTGTGTGTGTCCATGGGGCACACTGTTTGTGACGACCAGTTACAAGCTGCATGTGTGAACAGATGGGAGGTCACTGATGTGATAACCTTTAGTCTCGAGCTCACAGGGGTGTTGTGATTAGCATCATTTTATTCCTCTGCTTTTCTGTTGCACACACTTGCTGTGATTCATGATGCTTTACAGAGTAAATCACGTACAGCTCCACATATCCACTCAAAAATGAATCAAGATCATGTCAACTCACGCTCTCCTTCTGTATCTACATGTTCACAAATCTTCTTCTGAATGTGCTTCAATCATCCTGAATCATCTCAAACATCTCCAGTGTTCACTCATCTCGTGAGGTTTGTCTTGTCTTCTTCTCAAGATCTTCTTCTTAATATCCTTGAATCACCTTGAATGCTCTTGAATATTCATTATTTCAAACACTTTTTTTTTGGTCTCTTCTCTTTTGATCTTTTTTATTCAAGTCTTGTCTTTTCTCATCTGGTTTGGTCTCTTCTCCCTTTGTCTCATGTCCATCTTCTTCTCAAATTTCTTTTCTTTTTCACAAATTATTTTTTTCCTTTCACATCTTGTCTCATTTCTTCCTTTCACAAATTATTTGAATTATCTTGAATGATTTCAGTGTTCACAAATCTCGTCAGATGTTCTCAGATGTCTTCTCTTATGGTGTCTTTGTCTACAAGACATGTGGACTGGTCTGGTGTCTTCTGGTTGTCACTTTTCCAATCTTCTCAAAATTTGGCAAGTCTTATTAAAGCTCTTCTTTTTCTCAAGATCACAAATCTTTCATCTGATTGTCCTTGAATCATCTGCAATGTTCAGTCCAATATATATTCAGTTCAGGTCTTGTTTGATTTGGTCTCTTCTCTAAACCTTTATCTGTTCTCTTCTCATCTTGTCTTATTTCTTAACAAATAATTTTTCCTCAAATTATCGCGAATGGTTTCAAATCATCTCCAGTGTTCACAAATCTAGTCAGATGTTCTCAGATATCTTCTCTTCTGGTGTCTATTATCTCCAAATCTTGTTTGGTCTGGTGTCTTCTTGTTTTGTCTCATCTCCAATATTCACAAATCCTCTCAAAATTTATCAAGTCTTATTAAAGTTGTTTTTGCAAGATCACAAATCTTTCATCTGATTGTCTTTGAATCATTTCCAATGTTCAGTCCAGTATATCTTCTAGTCTCTTCAGTTCAGGTCTTGTGTGGTCTCTTCTTATTTGATGTCATCTCTTCTCTTAAGTTCACAAATCTTTAAACTGTCTTTGAAATGATCAAATCATAATCATCTCATCTCATGTTATCTTTTTCCTTTCTTTCTCAAATATTTTTTTTCCTTGAATTATCTTGAATGGTTTCAAATCATCTCCAGTGTTCACAAATCTCTTCAGATGTTCTCAGATATCTTCTCTTCTGGTGTCTTTGCCTCTAAATCTTTATATTTTCTCATCTGGACTTGTCTCAGATGTTGACAAATCTTGTCAAATGCTGCCAGGTTTATTTAATCTCTTCTCAAGTTCACAAATCTTCTTCTGAATGTCCTTGAATCATCTCCAGTGTTCAGTCCAACACAGTTGAGGTCAAAAGTTTACATACACCTTGCAGAATCTGCAAAATGTCATTTTTCCAAAATAAGAGGGATCATACAAAATGCATGTTATTTTTAATTAAGTACTGACCTGAATAAGATATTTCACATAAAAGACATTTACATATAGTCCACAAGAGAAAATAATAGTTGAATTTATTAATATTATTTTATTTTATTTATTTTTTGTTTTGTTTTGTTTAGTGATAGTTGTTCATGAGTCCTTTGTTTGTCCTGAACAGTTAAACTGCCCACTGTTCTTCAGAAAGATCCTTCAGGTCCCACAAATTCATTGGTTTTTCAGCATTGTTGTGTATTTGAAACTTTTCCAATAATGGCTGTATTATTTTGAGATTCATCTTTTCACACAGAGGACAACTGAGGGACTCATATGCAGCTATTACAGAAGGAAAAACAATGCATTAAGAGCCAGGGTGAAAACTTTTGATCAGGATGAAAATGAGTACATTTTTTCTATTTTTGCCTAAATATCATATTTCTTTCATTTAGTACTTCCCTTCAAAAGCTACAAAGGATACTAACATGTTTCCCAGAAGGCAAAATAAGTAAAATTTTACCCTGATCTTCAAATTCCAAAAGTTTTCACCCCCCGACATTTAATGCATTGTGTTTCATTCTGGAGCATCAGTGAGCGTTTGAACCTTCTGTAATAGTTGCATATGAGTCCCTCAGTTGTCCTCAGTGTCAAAAGATGGATCTCACAATCATACAGTCATTGCTGGAAAGGGTTCAAATACACACAAATGCTGAAAATGCTGATCTCTTTTGTTCAGGTCTTGTGTTGTCTCTTCTTATCTGATCTCATCAACTTAATTTCAGTTGTATCTGCAGTGTTCATAAATCTTCTCAGATGTTCTCATCAGGTCTGTTCCTCTCTTCTGTTTTTTTTTTCCTTTTCTGTCTCTTTTCATCTCCTCTGATATGGTCTGGTCTTTTCTTGTTTAGTTACATCTCCAGTGTTCACAAATCTTCTTGAATGTTGCCAAACCTTAATGCATCTGATCTCTTCTCAAGTTCACATTTTCTTTCTGATTGCTCTTCAATCATCAAAAATTCCGGTGTTTCACAGTCCTTGGATGTTTCACAGATGTCAAGTTGAATCTCCACTTCAGGATTCATGTGGTCTCTTCATTTCTGAGCTCATATTTTCTTTTAGATTCATAAATGGTCTTCTTAATGTTCTTGAATTATCTTAAATGTTCTTGATTAATCTTCACTGTTCTCAAATGTCGTCTCAACTCATCACGTCTCATCACAGTTCTAAGTGTAATGTCAAATTCAGCTTAGAATTCTGTGGAATTTGGTTTCTTGCAAGTACATGTAGTCTGATAGTTTCTTTTAAATGAGAGTCCATATGAATTCAGCTCCAAGTCTTTTGCAAAGCACAGGTGTTGTTGCCTGATTATAATATACTGTACTTTTAATGGTCTTTTGGTGAAAAATGTGTAAGAGTGACGAGAGCGACTGGCGCTTGTGTATAGATTTGTTGAACATGCTGAGACTCGCTCAGACGCCCCTCAAAAACACTCACATACCTGCAGATGAGTGATTAGTGATTCGGTGTTCAGCTGATGACTGTGTAAACTTGAGTCATGAATGAACACTCATAAATCTGTCCCGAGTGAATGAATGAAGTGAGATGATGAACTGACAGAATTGATAAGCATATGCCGTAAACAGTGGTAAGGTTATGATGTAATCACTGTAATGTGTTATTTCTCTAACACTAATGAAGGTTTAGAGTGTTTTGTGGCATCTGTTAACACTTGTTTTAGAGATTCGGTTCTGTTTTTAAACGCAGATGTGGTAGACATTGATAAGACTAGGAAAAGTTTATTATGCTGTGTGTTTACTAGTAGTTACCATGTTATGGGGATTGGGGACCGAATGTCCCTACAAGTATAGTAAAACCAGTAAATTTTGACCTTGTGGGGATATTTTTAGATCCCTATGAGAAAACAGCTTATAAATCATATAGAATAAAGTGTTTTGAAAATCTAAAATAGCAGGATGTTTTCTGTGAGGCGTAGGTTTAAGGTGTAAGGGAATAAAAAATACAGTTTGTACATTTGAAAAACCATTATGCCTATGGAATGTCCCCACAAAAAAAATGGAAACCTGTGAGTGTGTGCGTGTGTGTGCAGGTGTTTCAGCTGCAGTGGGATTTCCTGCCTGCAGGTGGCAGCAGTGCTGTTTTGTGTGTTTGAAAGATGTCATGTTAAAAACATTTTAATCAACACCACAAATAAACACAATGTTTGAAAGTAAAATTGTGTTTAGGTTTTTGCATACAAGACCAAAAAATAGGCAGTATTGTCTGTTTTTATAACATTTTTAATTAATTTACAGATGTTTAATACAAATGAGAATCTTTTTCAGCATAACTATTCATGTTGGCTGGTCAGTGAAATTTATATAAAAGCCACTTCCGGGGTGATAGATAGATAGATAGATAGATAGATAGATAGATAGATAGATAGATAGATAGATAGATGGATAGATAAAAATAGCAAAAGGTAATTGAAAGATGAAATAAGAAGTTTAAAATAAGAAATAAAGTCAAGAAACAAACAAGCAAAGAATAAAATCTTTTTTTAAAAGATTATTGATGTTTTTTTTTTTTACGAGAAAATTAAACTTCCATCTTTCTACTTCAAAATTTGACATTTAATTTGATATTTTACATGCAGTTTCTTTTGTAATTACTTGTTCAATTTTCTTTTATTTTTTAATGTAAAATGTTTCAAAGTAAATTCTACACCACAGAGTATATGGTAGAAAAATGCAAAATCTGTTTTAGTGTTTGAAAGTATTCAGAGACAAACAGCTATAAGAAATGCATTATTGTTATCCATCTTATTCTTCAATGCGGAAGAAAGTCTATATGGGCAAGACTTCTGGTTCATTAGCCGCTATATGGAAATAATGAGAAGAAAAACAAAGTGCAGTAAATGGTAAAACCGTTTGCACTATAAACCAGTCCCTAGTAAAAAAGTAATATATTTAAAATGCATTTATTTTATACAAAGTATAGTTCAAGTTTATTAACATATTTACTGACATATCGCTTGAGACTTGCTGATATAAAAAATATAAAAAAGTTGTAATTAAACTTTATTTGGAGTGCTGTTTGTGCACAATACACATTTCTTAAAATTAAACCTAAAAAATGTTTAAATGTCACTGTTGATGAGGATTGAGTGATCTTTATGTAATATCAGTCTTCAAATGCAAAATATTTAAAGTGTGCAATAATGCCAATTTAGCACAATCAAATATACTTAAGTATATCTTTAGTTGGACTTCAGCACAATTAAAGTGCATTAAGCACAAAATTAGTTGTTCCAATTTAGCAGACTTTAAATATACCAGTTCAGTAAAAGTACAACTGCAGGATATTTTTTAAGTACATAATATGTAAATGTATTTGATGATTTGATTAAGATAATCCATTAAAATAATATGGTAAGACACACCAATTTGCAATATCAAGCTGCAAAACGAGCTTGTGTACAGATAAAAACAGTTGGACGCAGATGAGATCGGAAGCCGCTCCCATAAAATTGTGGCCTCGCCCGCTTTTACGGAAAAAATAAGGTGGATAAAACTATTATGAGTGTGCATACAAAAATACTAATTATACATCATCTATAGAAGATCACTTTCACAAATGAAGATATTGTGAACCGTGCCCTAGACCTTTCAGCATGACTCGGGTGCGGTTCACTGGTGTGCACACTTTAGTGAATCACTTTCGCACCAACCAAACAAACCAAACAACAAACAGACTCAGGTGGACTTAAACATGCATTTACTGAAAGGATTTACTTTTGCAGTTACAATCATGCTACAGCATGTTATTGATTAGTCATGCTACAGTCTCCAGCACTCTATCCAAGTATGATACAATGCCAAATTTAAAGGATTCAGTACACATTGCATGTCACAAAGCCAAGACCAATCATAGTCTGATAAACACATATACATGCTGGGCAAAAGAGAGCTGCAACCATCTGTTTGGGACATAAAATCAAACTAGTTGGATCTCAGACTAAAAAGACAAATGATTGCTTTAGTCTGACTAAAACTTTTAAACGCTCTAAGACTGAGAGCGTATCACACAGACTCTCATTTCATGGAGAAAACAATAGGTAATTAACAGATATTTGAGACTGAAAGCACGCACACTCTCACACACACTTCACACAAACAAACGGTCAGTCTCTCTTTCACTAACTCTGTATTGTCAAAGTGTGTGTTGTGCCTGCCGTTTGTGTGTGTGTTTAAGCTTTCTGGGGGTCTTTAGTAGAAACAGCACTGTACTCACTCAATTTTCTTGGAAGTGTGTGTTTTGTCACATTCCAAGTTACACCCTATTCATATTTCCCCGTTCCTGCTGGGAACGATTGCCAATTACATCAGTTTTGATTATGCAACACACCCTGCGATGGTGTGATAATGTAGATGTGAGGGGTCAGAGGTCAGACTGAGCACGTACTGCACAAGAGACCTCACAAGAAATCAAAGCTTGATCTAGATACTAAATATCAAAACAAATGTCTATATGTGCTCTGAACTTTACTAAATATTAAGTTTTACTCAGTGTCTTTTAATCAGCTGGTGTTTTGGTGAGTTTTAGTGGATGCATGAGGTCAGTTCAAGTTCACACAAATGTCCTAGCAGAGGAACAACAGGTGTGGAGAATCACATTAACTAGCAACATCGTGAACATCTCAGATCCATTCATGCAATTTGGCATAAATTTGGAAAGTATGTAAATAAATATCCTTAAGTGCACATTGAATGTAATGTTTTAAGAAACTTAATTGCATGTTAACTGCCATTTAAATAAATATTTTAGATTAAATTTATATTAAATGGAATTATATAAATAATTAAGTGCTTATTTTGACTCACTTAAGTAGGAATTAAATATATATTAGTAATTTCATAATTCTGATATGACTTAAGTGTACTGCTGAATCAGTAAGATCTATGTTTTTTAAAGAAGTTTCTTATGCTCATAAAGACTGCATTTATTTGATCAAAATACAGAAAACAAACTGTAAAATTGTGAAATATTATTGCAATATAAAATAACAGTTTTCTATTTTAATATACTTCAAAAAATAATTTATTTCTGTGATGGAAAGCTGAATTTTCAGCATCATTACTGAAAATTTACATTCTGTTGAAAACTATTTTGCTGATTATTTTTTTGGAATCTGTGATAATTTTTTCAGGATTCTTTGATGAATAAAAAGTAAAAAAAAAAAAAAGTGTTAGGTAAAAATATAAATACTTTCTAATAATATTAACACATCCTTTCTGAATAAAAATATTAATTTCTTTCAAAAGAAACAAAGGAAAAAAAATCCTGACCCCAAACTTTTGAATGGTAGTATATATAATTACAAATGATTTCTATTTTAAATAAATGTTTTTTTTTTTTCTCTAGGAAGCTTGAAAATAGTATCACAGGTTCCAGTAAAATAAACTAAAATAAAATAAAACAAAATAAAATAAAATAAAATAAAATAAAATAAAATAAAAAATTTACTAGCACAACTGTTTTCAACATTCATAATAAAATATCACATTAGAATAGTTTCTGTAGGATCATGTGACACTGAAGACTGGAGTAATGATGCTAAAAATTCAGCTTTGCATCACAGGATGCAAAGATTATATTAAAATAGAAAACTGTTATTTTAAATTGTAATAATATTTCACAACATTACATTATTTTCTGTATTTTTGATCAAATAAATGCAGCCTTGATGAGCATAAGAGACTTCTTAAAAAAAAAAAAAAAAAAAAAAAAAAAATAATCTTGCTGATCCCAAACTTTTAAACAGCAGTGTATTTGTAGTTGCACATTTGTAATTACAATGTAGTGCTTAAAACATAAAAATGAATAAACTTTAAATGTTTAAAATAATAAATCAAGCACTTTGCATTTATTTTAGTATTTTAGTGAACACATCTAAAGAAGTGTACTTCTTTATAGCACGACGAAAGATTAATACATAATGATTTGAAACATACTTTAAAGTAAAACTTTTAATTTAAAATGATTACAAAGTGCTTTCTTTAGTATAATTTATACTTGGTATTTTATTACCTATATACATGTAAAAGTGTCTTTTGAGATTCCTGTCTAAATGCATACAAAACAAAAATATGTGCACACACACACAGCTTCCAGAAAAATCTGAGCATTTAAGTCACACACACTTAAACACACAGAAAGGTGTTGTCCTCAGGGCATGAGTGAGGAAGTGTAAGCTTATGGCGGGCAAAATCAGTGTGTGTGTGTGTGTGTGTGAGTGCAGCTGTGCTGGTTCCTAACCTTCCCCCCTCATGTCTCTGTGTAGTAAGAGATAACACACACACACTGTCCTTTTGTGGACCCTTAACAGTGTGTTTGGGTTTGTTTTGTGTGTGTGTGGAATTCCCTCTCAGCAGATGAATAAACAGGGTGTGTCACAGAGACAGGAGACATGTTTAAACCTTCTGTCACACACACACACACATTAGCAGTGGATGAGGTGCACAAAGCAAATACTTGAGTAAAAGTACAGTTACCCAATAAAATATTACTCCAGTAAAAATACAAAAGTTGCTTAATTTTGTGCACACTCACACACACAGAGGATCGCCCAGTTCTTGGCTCATTCTGAGTCAGATACAAAGACTTACTCTCACTGAATCAGTTTTTGACTCGAGCAGCTGCGATTAGATTAATCCAATTTGCAGATGAATAGTTTATTGCAAAAACAGATTCTGTGAAAAAAAATGAGTTCATTCACCAATTTGTTTTGGAAAGTGTGTTTAGTTCTTCAGTTTAAATTATGAGGAACAATATGTTTTTTATCAAATGTATCAGAGTAATAATTATGATTTGGAATGTAGTCAAGTAAAACTTTCCCAAAATAAATAAAAGTACTTAAAATGTGTAAGTACAGTAACAAAGTGATACTCCACTGTAGTTCTCAAATGTTGTTAATTTTGAAAATTGGTGCATTAAGATGCATCATGTTAGGTTTGACATCAGTGATGGCAGTCTTGAGTCTTTTAACCACTCATAACATGCTGTAGTTAATTAAGGATGTTATGTTGATTTTCTGAGGGCCTTTCGGGTAATAACGAGTGTTTCTAAACAAAGAGAAAGCATGCATTTTTGCCTGTCTCACTCAATCCTGTCTGTAGGAAAAAGAAATCACAATAGGCTTATCTTTGACATCTCACTCGTTTCTCCCAGACAACAATGAGAAAAAAATGGAGAGCAAATGGATCCTTCTCCTGACCCTTCCTACAGTTTCAAGAGAGATCGCAAGAGTGACTCAAAATGTGCTTAGATTCAGAGTGTAATGTTTGATTTTGGTTTTATATTTTATTTTTTTTTTTTTTATTCACATTTTTGGAAGGTGTTTGTAAATTTGTTGCATGCTTTTGTAATTTTTATTCTTTCCTTCCTTCATTCATTCATTCCAACTTTATTTTATTTCAGTTTTAGTAATCTTAGTACTTCAACTTACACTACCATTTATATTTTTAATATTTAAAATAACTGTTTTCTGTTTAAACATATTTTAAAATGTAATTTGTTCCTGTGATTTCAAAGCTGAATTTTTAGCATCGGTACTCCAGTCACATGATCCTTCAGAAATCATTCTAATATTTTGAATAAATAAATAATATAAAAAAAAAAAAAGATTATTATTATTATTATTATTATTATATAATTATTTCAGGTTTCTTTGATAAATAGAAAAGAACAAAAGAACAGCGTTTATCTGAAATGGAAATCTTATGTAACATTATAAATGTCTTTATTATCACTTTTGATACATTTAAAGCATCCTTGCTAAATAAAAATAATTTAAATGATTTCTTCCTCCCTAAATATATATATATACTGACTCCAAGCTTTTACATTGTATATTGTATAATGCTACAAATGTTTTTTATCTTTGCATCTTTCTATTCATCAAAGAATCTGAAAAAAATTAAACTGTTTTACACATTGATGATAATAATAATAATAATAATAATAATAATAAATGTTATATTAGAATGATTTCTAAAGGATCGTGTGACACTGAAGACTGGAACAATGATGCTGAACATTTAGCTTTTATCACAGGAATAAATGACATTTTACAATATATTCAATATCATTTTTTTTTTAAATAGTAAAATTATTTCACAATTTTACTGTTGTTACTGTACTTTGGATCAAATAAATGCGGGCTTGGAGAGCTGAAGAGACTAATTTAAAAAAAACCAAAAACAAAACATTAAACAACTTAGGTAGTGTATTTTATTTCAGTTAGTTGACAAGCCAACATTTCTAATTGTTCTTTAAGTTGTTTAAGCTATTCAACTAATATTTATATTTTATTTCAAATTTTATTCCAGTCAACAGAAATGTTTATCAGTTACACTTTATTTTAAGATGTCATTGTTAATGTGTAATTACTCAGTAATATAAATTAACAACATGTATTTACTATTGGGATAAGATTAGGGTTTATTTCTTATTATTATGCTTACATTTCTTGTAATTATGCTTATTTACTGTTGTTGCAGAATGAGTACATTTAACATATAACAAGGACATTGTAAAACAAAGTGTTACATGATTTGTTTAGTAGTTTTAGTAACAATAACAATTCTGCATAGATTTGCAAAGATATCAAAGATTTCAAATGTGATCTCAAACATTTCTCATCTATTTCTTCCCTACTGATTGATCTGAGCTGTGCATGTTTATTGTATAGCCTGCTGTGTGGAATCCCTATGAGAAATTTTAGGAAAACATCTTAGATAAAGTTGACAATTAAACAAAACGTAACTCTGATCTCCATTAAGAGGTGTATGGAAGAGCAACATCTGAGGATGAAGTTTTCCTGTGAATGTCTGTTGTGGAATGTGTGTGTGTGTGTTGGGACACTGTGATTAGCGTGCAGGTGGATCCCATGAGGCTGTTTGACGGGGGGAGGAATGTGCAAGCAAGTATATGGTGACTCCCGTCAGCACTGGAGTATTGTAGGAGGGGCGTCTGTCTTCAGTCAGAGTCAGAGCGTGAGGTGAGGCTTGTGTCCAGTGAGTGAGTGTGCGTTTTGGAGAGAGCAGCGGGCTGCTGGACATGCTGAGATCTGCCTGCTCTCTGGGATCTCTAGAGGAGCGCTGTGATTCCTGTCACTCCGCAGGCTCACAACTGTACGTTCTACAGAACAGTTTTGGATGTGGAGAGTTTATCTGACAGAAAGAGACTGTAGTCATGCAGGGCAAGACGGGGAAAGCCAAGAAAGAGATGGTGATCGAGTCTCCTCAGCAGTTTAAGTATGTTCCTGTGGTGGAGGAAGAGCAGGACGGTGCGGGAGCTCAGGGGAAGGTTAGTGCGCTCACGTAAGCTCCTGTCAGTCTGAGCGAAGATGCTTTTGGTCGCCTTTTAAGTGAGGGGAATCTGAGTGGAATAATTTAATAGTGTGATCAATCTTATTGAATCTCTCTTTTTCAGTCAGCTGTTTGTTTTATAGTAAATCAGCCTTTTTTAACAACTGTATGAGAGTTTGATGGTCAGTCAGATTGATAGTTAATTATGTTCATGATAGTTTGATAGTTAATCAGTGATAGTCAATCAGATCCACTTTAAATCCATTATCAGTTATTTTTTTGTTAAAGTCACATTGAGTCAACTATGTGAAAGTTGATGATCCTTATGTGACTGAACTTTAAAATGTACTTATTCTTTATCTTTTAATTAACTTTATGTCAGTTTAAGTGAAAGTTAAGTTAAAGCATAAAAACTTCATGAAAAACTGAGGTGTGGCTGTGACAGAAGAGCTGTTTAAAGTTATCGATTAAGCCTTTAGTGCCTGTAAACTGGATCAGTTTAAGTGTTTTTGGGTTGAAACTTCATACCAGAAAGTATTGTAGTGGTATCATGGTACAGTGATGGTATCTGAAAATCATACCATGATACATTTATAATACTGTATGCTACTGTATTTAATATACCTTGTTTTTTTTCATGGTACTTGCATGGTACGTGGTTGACTAAAATAAGTGTATTATATTAAATGACTTATTTAAATGCAAGTACACAGTTAAAGACATAATATAAAGTGTGACCTGCTTTTATTCAGCAAGAATTCATTAAATTGGACAAAAGTGACAGTAAAGACATTTATAATGTTATTTATAATGTAATTTAATGTTTTTCTGAACTTTATTTTTATCAGAAAATGTATTGATAAAAAAACAAAATCACAGCTTCCACAAAAATATTAAGCAGCTGTTTTCAAAATTGATAAATATAAATGTTTCTTAAGCAGCAAAATCTCTGAATACTGGAGTAATGATGCTGAAAATTCAGCTTTGCATCACAGAAATAAATTATATTTTAAAATATATTTAATTATAAAAAAGTGATATTAAATTGTAAAAATATTTCTGAATATTACTGTTTTTACCGTATTTTTAATCAAATAAATGCAGCCTTGGTGAGCATAAGAAACTTTTTAAAAACATTTTTGAAAATCTGACTCTAAGCTATAGAGCAGTACTATACCTGGAAGGGATCATGATGCTTTTTAAAAGTTAAAAAGGTCCCAAATGTCTCTTCGAGCATTATAGCCTGAATGCAGACTCACTTTGTCCATTACACACACACATACACACCCGACTGTCACTGCCCACATACTGTATCTTTCTCCTGTGTGTCTATTTCTGCACACACAATAGAGCTGAGCTCAG
Source organism: Labeo rohita (assembly GCF_022985175.1). Taxonomy (NCBI): domain Eukaryota; kingdom Metazoa; phylum Chordata; class Actinopteri; order Cypriniformes; family Cyprinidae; genus Labeo; species Labeo rohita. The sequence goes on along the minus strand of NC_066877.1, from coordinate 4,173,704 downwards.
CTTTCAGGCTTTTTGCTTTAAGTGAAGAGTGCACTGCTCCTCAGAAGAGAGAGATTAATGTGCTGATTCTTATGGAGATCTCACTAGCTTCCATCATCTTTGTCTTTCATGCTGTCAGTTTAGTCCAATATATTCTGCTGTTCTACTGACTTATGGACTTTATTTCTGGAGTCCAAGTGAAGTGTGACTGGATGTTTTCAGAGCACAGCAGTGTAAAGAAATGAACACACATTCACATAGATGTTCTGGAGTACTGATGTCAGACTGCACTGTCACATTTGAGCAAGGTGTGTGTGTTTTCTGATTGTTTTGCAGCTAGAAGTTTCTAAGGCAAAACATTGAAAGTTTACTAGCTATCTAAATGAGGACATTACATAGACTTCTGTTGTTTCTAAACAAGCGAGTTATTAATACTATAACCTAACCTAACCCTAACCACCCTTTTTACAATTTAAAAATAACGGTTTTACTAATGAGTTACTAAGGAGGTTTTTCAGAATGAAATGACTTCTTAGTGCCAATTTGGGTACAGAGTAGGTAAACACATACATTTAGCCACAGTGCATTACTGTGATGCCATTCTGAACACAAAACAACTGTGCAAACATTGTCCTATTCATGTTCCCAGGAATAAATAAAGGTGTGTGTGCTTCCCATTTGTGTTTGTACACATGCTGTGACATATTATACTCCATCTAATGCAAAACATTTAAAAAAATTCTTAAAACAGTTTTAAGTTCACATTAATAAGGAAAAAAATATGAAATAATTGTAAATAATTGCAAAAAGTTGAAAAGTGAAAGAAGTTGGTAACATCTCTGTGTAGGTCATTTCTCTGAAATTGCTCTAGAATGAGATTCTGTGCTTTTAGTTTCATCAGTGATAATAAAATCACATGTCAGTCATATGACTGTAACTCAGCTCTCTCATATATGTGTTAAAAATTAAACCACTGAATGTTTGAAATATGAATATTTACACTCGCATACATACACATCCATTTCATTTGAGTGGACAGCTGTTTCTCTGTTGTATTATTAACAACCTAGGCTCATTGGAAAAATATGCATCTACCTACATTTTTGCTAAAATCCAAAAAAACGTACTTTTGCATATGTACCTGTGCAATTCACTGCAGTTTCCGGCTGGAATGAACAATAGTGATAGTAAAACACCAACAACTTTAATTCTTGATTAATAAAGACCTATTTTTGTGTGGTATCTTGCACGATACGGCGTTAAAAGGATAGTTCCCCAAAAATGAAAATCACCCCATGATTTACTCAACTTCAAGCCATTCTAGGTGTATATCAGGGGTGCCCAAACTCAGTCCTGGAGGGCCGGTGTCCTGCAGAGTTTAGCTGCAACTTGCCTGAACACACCTGTCGGGACGTTTCTAGTACGCCTAGTAAAAGCTTGATTAGCTGGTTCAGGTGTGCCTAACTGGGGTTGGAGCTAAACTCTGCAGGACACCGGCCCTCCAGGACCGAGTTGGGGTACCCCTGGTGCATATAGCTTTCTTCTTTCAGATGAATACAATCGGAGTTATATTAAAAATGCCCTGTTTCTTCCAGGCTTTATAGTGGCAGTGAATGGGGTTTGAGATTTTAAAGTTCAATAAAGTGCATTTGAGTACGTAATCTCTAGCTTCCACTAACTGTTGTATGCACGTTCACGAGAGAGTGGCGTTTCAGTGGATGACGTATGTAATGTAGGCGTATGGATGTAGGTGCAGGGTGAGAATATGCTAGTCTCGTGAAAACAGGGTTGCCAGGTTTTCACAACCAAACCTGCCAAATTGCTACTCAAAACTAGCCTAGTCTTATTTTAGGGAGGGTCCCTCTGTAAAATCGCGTTCTGAGTAAAATACATGTTTTTTGGTAGGATTCCTCTGGTAAAATTTGCATTCCAGGGGCTAGATATCATGTTATTGAGGTTGCTTTATCCCACGGACATGAAAACAACCCGGGACAACAGAGTTACAGTAGCCCAATTCCTTGCGAAAACCGCAGACTTGGCAACACTGCGCGAGAACCAAGCTTTATTTACAGCAGGAATAGGCAACTTCGGACCTGAAGTGCCGATGACCTGCAGAGTTTAGTTCCAACTCTAATCAAACACACCTGAACAAGCTCATCAAGACCTTCAGGATTACTAGGGCCTATCCTTGGTTTACAGCAAAGGGAAACCAGTCTCCTCTTGGCTTATATTGAAGTCCTCCATTTTTCTTTACAAATCCTCATTTTGTACTTTTAATTCATGACCGGTGTTTTGTTTTGCTGTCTTCTGCACTTCTTTGTCACTGTGTTTGCCCACATTTTATGCCATCTGCTGGAACACCAATTTCACGTCAACGTGCTAGAGATTATGTTTTATAAAGTTTTAAATATGGATATTTTTCTTACATAAATGCATCGATTCACTTCAGAAGGCCTTTATTTAGAGGGTGAAAAAATAATGGGGTAATTTTCATATTTGGGTAAACTATCCCTTTAAGGCCAGAGGCCAGTTGCATAAAAGGTAGGGTGACCGCCTGTCCCGCTTTGCGTTGTACCGCACAGCATTTACACCCCTTGTCCCGCACGTTGCATATTGAGAAAATGTCCCACATTTTCATCAGTCTGTTGGTTTTTAATTATCATATTAAGACGTCCATACATTCTTGTGTCTTTTTAAGAAAGCGTTTTATTTATTCTTTTTGTGGCATAGTTTCCACACAAGGGATTTGTGGACTTCATCAAGTGATCTAGCACCACCGACGGAAATAATAGAGTGCACATGGAAAAACACAATATTCTCCATTCTTTTTAATGAATTAAAAAATCGATACAGCTTTCAGACACGCTTTCTTCTTATTGTAATAGTCCGTTTGAGGTGGTTTCTATGGCATTATTTTAATGACAGATGTGTAGAGCACATTATTGTAATGCGGGGGTAATTTTTAAAATTCTGTTACATAAAAATGTAGATTAGTCTAAGTTGGATCCAAAGAATAAGACTGATTACCCCTTGGCTAATTGCTAGTTGGTCGGAATGGTTCTTAAGACACTACCTTAACATAGGGGCTAAGTTTATGCAACTGGCCCCTGTTTTACCAAAGCGTATGATTTGTAAAGTGACATTTGCATCACATAAACTTGCAGTTACAGTAAACATGCTTGGTAGCTCACCTGGTACAGCAATGCACTTGTGATATGAAGTCAGATGCAAGTCCCGTGAATCGTGAGTCACGATAAAAGAGTTCAAAGACTTGTAGAAACTAGCTAAAGTGACATGTTAGCTTCAGCAAATGCATTTTTGTTTCATGTTTGCTTCTGTTTTAACACTATCAGTTAGGGTTAGGATATGTTTTTGTGCAGGTGCTACAGTGTTACTTTCAAATGCAATAGAGTATTATACATTTGATATCTCTTAATGTCACTTAATTTCCAAACTGCGATATGTACGTGCATTCACATTCATCAATCTGAATCTGAATCTGTTTCAGATAAACCTGAACACACGTTTAGCATCACTCACTAGACATATCACTTGGAAAGAGTTGCCGAATGTGCAAGAAGCAACGTAATATTGTTTAGAAGAAATGTCACCACATGCACGTATTTCCAGCAAACCTGGCTTAGCCTGACTTTGAGAGTCTGGGTTTGTGTGCTCATGACACACGCACTGCCGGAATTGAACTGGTTGATGGTTGTTTTATGTGGTGTCTGGAGGCTTTAATGTGTTGTACAGTCAGTGAAACTGGTGTTCATGGTGTTTGTATGAGATTCTGGTTTTTGATTGGTCTATCCGGTTATGATATCATCATCAAAACAACTCCGTCTTCATGGAGATCTGCATCTGAGGTCATTTTTCCAATATCACTCCCAGATGTATGAGTGGACTGTGTTATCTCACACACACACACACTCACTCCCAGATTCCTCCTATATAATATCAGTGGAAAAATATTACTAAGATCCTCATCCAAAATTCTCATATTCTTTAGAGATCACCAATTTATTTTATTACAGAAAGAGAATTTAAGGAGAAACACAGAGGGAAAGTTAGACCAAAACATTGACTACCCAATATTTCAGATTTGGTTCCATCATTTTAGTTTATTCATTAAAATTCCTTTTGAATTGTATTTTACAGTAAGTCCCTGAACTCTTACTGGGGTGGGGGTGTTTGACTTTTAGGCAATGGTTTTATTGAACACCATTGGGTCTGTTAAGTAACAGGTACAATCACAATGGTGTATCTTTAAGTGTTTTACTCACTGAGGTTTTCAAGGGTAATATTTCATTGTGGATTTTACAGATCACCCCTTGCCTCGTATGATCGTGCAAATTCAGTTTTCTAAACCACATTTTTTTCTCTAATTAATACATTTGAGCACCATCCTATAAAATGCTGGAATATTATTGTCATTATGAAATCTGTAAGATGTGCTGAATTTGTGTTTTCAGGTGAAGCCGCGTGTGGTTGAGCCTCTGGACTATGAGAGCGTGCTTATGCAGAGGAAAACTCAGATCCTCAGCGATGGACTCAGGGACATGCTGCAGTTTCCTCTGGAGGATTTTCAGGTCAGCATATGATCTGTGACTTTCCAGTAAATCTTTTATGGTATCCTATCTGACCTAAAAATGTGAACAGTGATTCAGTGACTCTTTCCTGTCTTAAAGGATTAGTTCACTTCCAGAATAAAAGTGTCCTGATAATTTACTGACCCACATGTCCTCCAAAATGTCTTTCTTTCTTCAATTGAAAAGACTGGTTTTTAAGGAAAGCATTCCAGGATTTTTCTCCATATAGTGGACTTCAATGGGGATCAACAGGTTGAAGGTCAAAATAGCAGTTTCAGAGCAGCTTCAAAGGGCTCTACACGATCCCAGTTGAGGAATAAGGGTCTTGTGTAGCAAAACAATCAATTCTAAAAATAAATAAAGAATAATAAAATGACATACTTTTTAACCACAACGCTTGTCCTGCACTAGCTCTGTAAAGTCCCACGTGGTTAGTTCTTCACCTGTGTACTTCGGGTCAAAAAGGTACGGTAGGGCAAAATACTCCATCTCATTTTCTCCCCCAACTTAAAAATTGTTTGACATCATTGTTTTACCTTTTTTTGCAAAGGGTGTTTGACTTTCTTTGCCCATTTGCTTTGTAAACACTACTGTACATTGGTATTTCTGCCTGTGTCGCGTGTGACTACATAATGCGTGAGGTTGAGCTTGTGCAAGATGAGCATTTGTGGTAAAAAAGTACTTTTTTTTTTTTTTTAAGATAACCGATCATTGAGCTAGGTAAGACCCTTATTCCTCAGCTGGGATCGTGTAGAGCCCGTTCAAGCTGCAATGAAACTGCAGTTTAGACCTTCAACGCATTGAGGTCCACTATATGGAGAAAAATCCTGAAAAGTTTCCTCAAAAAATGTAATATCTTTTTAACTGCAGAAAGAGAGTAAATTATAAGTACATTTTTATTCTGGAAATGATCATTTAAAATGTGGTCACAATAGACTTTGAACACTGCAACTCTGTGGTGTTTTATTTTTTTAAGCATAATTTGACATATGCATCCAACTCTTCACTACTAGCTAATTTGTAACTAACTCTGTACTTTATTTGATTGCACCATTTATTCTTAAGGCAGAGGGTAGCTTGAAGTTTGTAAGCTCTCCATAAAGTAATGCATAGTCACATAATATTCATAATAATTTCAGCCTTCAAACAAATAAACAAAAAGCTGTTAATTATAGTAATCCTTAATACTTAATACTTAATTTTTAATACTTTTGTCTCATGTAACGAACGGTAAAAATCTTTCCTTTCAAATATGCATGGAAGAGATACTACCAAAGTAACTTATTCACAAAATTGTCTCTTTCTTAAAATGTAAACAAACGTACATGTTAACATTGTCATTAGTTCTATGCAATATGGCTAAAAAAATATAATACAATAAAATGTTTCATATCAGTCAGTGTCGATAATTATCACAATAAATGTCAAGAAATAAATAGATAAATCTTTAATTTTTTTTGTAGTTTAAAACACTTTTGTCAAACAGCATTTTGCCTATAATCGTTTATTAATCATTTACCGAAGATGGGTTATCATTCTAAGGAAGGAAAAATAAATTGTGATAATTGTTTTATCACCCAGCCCTAATTGTCATTTGACTAAACGATTGAAGTCTGTCATGTAAAACAAAACCTTATTTAGTCAATCTGATATTTTATGCCAACTGCTCAGAGGCTTTTCTAAATATATAGTTTATATGTAGCGTTACATTTTTACATCTAAGTTTAATTGGTGCATCACAAAAATATTATTTGGTGCATAAGTTTGTGCCCCTTTACATCAAAACTAGCGTAGGTTGTTAGCTGGTGAAACCGGTCCCAGATCGACAGTGTTTACACTCTTCAGAATGTCAGCCCACTCAACCTACTAATGGTTTACTTGTCATTGTCTGTGCACATTCAGCTAGGACAGGAAGTAACATTAAAATATGACGCATTTCAGCTTTAATCTATGAACAATGAGACTCTGTGACCTGCGCCACAGATCTCATGACACTAGGCTCTGTCCATCCTGATCTATGAGCGGCCGGCACACTGACACATTCCACAGAGATCCTGACCGGCAGAGCAGATGTTCCCGGCCTCTTCTCTCTAAGTGTCTCATGTTGTTTCTCTGGATCACCAGCTCTGATCACACTGTACAGCTGGAGTCATGGCTCTCAGAAGAAAGGTTCAAGGCTGTCATACAACAACCGAGAATAGTAAACAGCTGCCTGTCCATTACAGCTGCACATAGAGTCCATTTAATAAATATGTTGTCCACTGAAATCCTCTAGAAAACTCTGATAAAACTGTTTCTGATGACTATAGTTGTGCTACATCCAAACAGCATCACCTATTTAATAGCACAGAAATATGGGAAAGTTGGGATTCATTCATATTATTCAAGAACTAGGTGAAAGGTACCTGGATGATCTACTACTTACAGGAAGATTTTAGATTTAGTGGAGATTTTCCTATCTTATGAAGCCACACGAAAGGATTTATGAATGGCAGTCAAATGATTCAGCCGATTCTATGGGTTACATGACAGATGTAGAAAGCTCGAATTTCATTCATACTACCCAAATTCAAACTGTGAAGAACTTACTGTATTTTTTTAATGGCTCCTAAATTTAAAACCAAATGTTGTATCTACTAGATACTGTCTTTTTCAGATACTAGATACTTAAAAATAGATTTTTTAGCTGTAGAAAAACTGTAAAGTATACTGTTTACAATTAAGGTGAAAGGGCCGTTCACACAGAACATGTATTTGCGTCTAAAATCGGGAGAAAGCACCCAGGAATGGTTTTAAAAAAAAGTGCAGTTCCTCCTCCGCTCAATGGCATACTGTAAACAAAAGCTTATAATGCTTGTCTCGCCTCCGGGCTCTTCTGATTGGTTCACTGTCTTGGAACTGACATTGATGAGCAGTGTTGCGTGTAAAAGTTGAATTTTTTTTAACTTGACATGGCTTCTTAACAACGCCACACTCATGCACGAAAAGCTGCAAAGGACATGAGACACGGGAGCAATGGCCATACACCTCCATCTAGCATGCATTTATGTGGAAAATCAATGGAAAAGTGGCGCATTAGAATGAAAAAAACGCATTCTGTGTGAACAGCCCCTAAAGCTATCAAAAGTATACAGAAGTGCCCTAGGCAAGCACTCTTGGGATGATACAGCAAAATGGTCCTCAGGGTTTTTGACAGCATGATGGTTAATTAACTGGGCTGCAAAAGTGCACAAACTCATTTCCTGGTCAAGATAACCCAGGATCTGAGATCACAGTACTTCTCTATCACCAAAGCACTTAAACTGCTCCAGACTGTTTACATCCGCTTGCAATGTTTAAAGCTGGTTGGTGGTTAGTGCAACTCTACCCTGTTGTGCCTTCAAAACATTGCTTTATTTATCTGACATGTCAATTTCTGGCTCAAGCAGTGAGTTTGAGGCGGGACTGCCAGTTTGAACGAATAAGGGCAATGTTTGGGAGACCTGTTGGATATCAGTCATTTTTGCAATTCCAATTGGTGCCAGTAGTTAAAAAATTTAAAAACTATACATTTCCAAAAGTTTTTCCCAAAAAAAGCTACAGTTAAGGTCAAAAGTTTACATACACCTTGCAGAATCTGCAAAATGTTAATTATTTTACCAAAATAAGAGGGATCATACAAAATGCATGTTATTGTTTATTTAGTACTTACCTGAATAAGATATTTCAGATGATTTTTTTTTTTTCAAATGACAATTTTTGTCCCTTGTTTGTCCTGAATAGTTGAACTGCTTAAAAAATCCTTCAGGTCCCACAAATTCTTTGGTTTTTCAACTGTTCAAATGAACAACTATCAGTAAACAAAACAAAACAGCTTTTAATCATTCATGTAACTACAGAGTATTAAGAAACTATCAAGCATATATAAACTTTTGAACAGGGTAATACTAAATAATAAATTCAACTTTTATTTTCTCTTGTGGACTATATGTAAGCGTATTTTATGTCAAATATCTTATTCAGGTCAGTACTAAAAAAATAACATTAAATGCATTTTGTATGATCCCTCTTATTTTGGTAAAATAATTAACATTTTGCAGATTCTGCAAGGTTTATGTAAACAATTTGACCTCAACTGTAGTTGGCGGGTCGTCTTAATGACTAGTTAGTAAACAGGTTTAAGTTGGCTGTTTTGAGGTTCACCTGCCCTGCTCAAACTTGTTTCTTAGGGGGCATTTACATAAGACACAATATAGTGTTCAGAAACACATAGTGCACAGTGGAAAGGAACAGAATTGAGGCTACATGATTTACCATATTAAGGCCCTGTTTACGCTAGTTCCTCATCTACACTGGCGTTTTCACTGCATTTCAGATAAAATCTCCGTCCACATTACACAATTGGAAATGTATGTCACATGACCAATCATGCATGTAGAACCATAGATATGTATAGGTCAGGGTTGGGGTCAATTCAGGAATGAACTCAACAATTCCAATTCAAAGAAGGAAATGGAATTGGAATTGGAATTCAACAACAATTACAGGAAACAGAGTTGGAATTGAATTGGAATTATAGGAAGTGGAATTCCACTGAATTCCGTTTATTGCTGTTTCTGAGCATTTATTTGTGATTGCATTTAGAGACATACATTTGAACTTTATTTATGATGCTTTACAAATACCAAGTAATGTATGAAATAGAGTTGATCAAATGCAAGTAAATAAAAATGAGAACTGTACATTATGAATTAATAATTGAATGACAGTGGTGATAAGTTTCTGGATGTACTATACATTCAATATATGATTACCACATAATGTATGTCTCAACTCACAAAAAAAATGAGTCATGTTCATTCATGTATTTCATTCACTTTTTATTGCATCGAATTATCATCATTTCCTGAAATTTGGCATCGCTAAGACTGCATCTCTCAGGCCTAAATATCTCAAGTGAAATTTAGTGGAATTTATTTGATTTCAATTCTGTTTCCTGACATTCCAATTCAATTCCAATTCCATTTCCTGTCAGCTGTATGCAATTCCAATTCCAATTCCATTCCAGGAAGTGAATTGGAATTTACCATTCATTCTCAATTCAATTCATGAGTGGCCCCAACCCTGGTATAGGTAAAGTCCCTTTTATTTAGATACAATGAGCATGTTGTTGTTGCTTGCGTGGTCATTAAGGATACGCAGAGCAAATGTGGGCAGCCACACCATCGTTTTCAAAAGTCTCAGTTTTGTACCGTTTACACTGAAACACAACCCCAGAGTTTTCAAACTAAAACGGGGTCTGCAGCGTCTCAGTTTTTGAGGGTCGAAATGTGTAAAATCTGGAAGCAAATCGTTCTCGCAAATTCATTCTCAGTGACGAATAGTAATAAGTCCACATATGAATCTGGACTGTATTGTTAGTGATAGTAAAAGTTTACATTTATGATTTATTATTGATTGAGTTCATATAGAGGCCTTTTTAGTTGATAAATATTTTGGTGGGGCACTGCTTCGTCTGCTTGTTCCTCCACAGCCCATGTTTACATGTTTACCATCTTAAGGTACGTGCTGCTAATCTGCTAATCTTGTGACATCAGATGTGGCTTTTCCCTTGTGTCCCTTTGTGAGCTTGCCTTGAACCTGTGACCTCTTAGGTTACCCACCCAAGTCTGTAACCACTGCCTGAATCTTCATTAGCTCTTGAAGTTTCACTCACACACTGCTGTCCTGTTGTTGTGTGCTCATGGTATTTGGGAGTGTGTGCGTGGCTCCTTGATGACTACGGCAGTGTTCCTCTTCTTCTCACCCCCTGTGATTAGCATCTCTCCAGGAGGAAGTGAGGGCTCCAGGAAAGGAAGTTTGGGAACAGGAGGGCTCTATTGTGTGTTTTTTCTTTGGAATGCTATTAACACTATTTTCCGCTGGTTCTGAGACCCACTGACCCTGGTGACATGGAGAAACACGTTTCTTCTATATATAAACATCAAGAGCATTTGTGGTAAACAAACAATCATTTATATATTTCATCTCAGATCTCAGTGGACTTTGTTTAGGGTACATGACATATTTCAGTTGGCATGAACGAAAAAAAGTGATAATGAAATACAGTGAATTTATCTTTACCCACCAATGATTTATGGGTCAGGACTGAATATTAGTATCATTGATTTATAATTATAGTTTGGAATTTCGGTAGTTTGGTTAAACAGAATGTCATGCAGCACAGTGATTTGAAAGAGGCATTTTGCAGTCAAATTGTGTAGTTACAACACCTAGAAGCAGGAGCCAGTGGAGTCATGCAAACCAGCCAAACCTTGACCCTTTCATGCTGTTATTGGCTGAGTGGATGGCAACTATCTTTCCATAACTGAACCTGGCAGTTTGAGTCCTGTTGATCTGGCGGACGTGAGTCAGGTTGGGGAGTTTTGTTATAAAACTACGGTCGAGCTCATCCTGCTGCTTTGTTTGTCCAGTTGTATTGTTTCTCTCAACTCTCATCAGGGGGAGTTATATAGAACAAAAGTCATTATTTTCCAAGTCATACTGAAACAGAATGTGTATTTGTTTGCACAAGCAATGAAAGTGGAATAATAGTTTCAGTGTCAGAAATTCTGTGATTCTCTGATTCTTGTTGATATGTCTTGGCTAAGTAATTGGTTAAATGAGAAGTCCACTTCCAGAACAGAAATTTACAGATAATGTACTCACCCCCTTGTCATCCAAGATGTTCATGTCTTTCTTTCTTCAGTCGTAAAGAAATTATGTTTTTTTTTTTTGAGGAAAGCATTTCAGGATTTTTCTCCATATAATGGACTGGTATGGTGCCCCGAGTTTGAAGAAGGGTCTTATCTAGTGAAATGATCGGTTATTTTCATGAAAATAATACAGTTTAATACATTTTAATGCCAAGCACTGATCTTTTCTTACTCTGCCTGAACTCTGTTTTTGTTCCGGTTCATGACAGTTAGTGTATGTTGAAAAACTCCCATCTCATGTTCTCCCTCAACTACGAATTTCGTTTTACCGTTTTGTTAAGGGTGATTGATCTTCTTTGCATGTTCACTTTGCAAAGACTGGGTCAGTACTTCTGCAGCGATGTAGGATGATTTTGAAATTATTATTGAAGTTGAGGGAGAAAATACGATAAGAGTTTTTCGACATACCCTAACTGTCTTGAGCCAGAATGCACAGAGGTCAGGGAGAGCAAGACAAGACGAGCGTTTGATGTTAAAAAGTATTTAAATTGTATTTTTTTAATGAAAATAACTGATCATTTCACTAAATAAGACCCCTCGTCCTCAGCTGGGATCACTTACAACTGCATTTGTGATCGTTTGAAACCGCATTTAAAATACATTTTGGAAGTTCAAACTCAGGGCACCATACCAGTCCATTATATGGAGAAAAATCCTGAAATGTTTTCCTCAAAAAGCATAATTACTTTACGACTGAAGAAAGAATGACACAAACATCTCGGATGACAAGGGGGTGAGTACATTATCTATAAATGATTGTTCTGGAAGTGGAGTTCTCCTTTCAGATTAATTAAAGTGATGATTCACCCAAAAGTATTTGAGGCTAATTAAAGTCATAGTTTACACCTAAACATCTAAAAGGAATATGATTACGTCACATAATCCAGATGAAGTCAGTAATGTCAGGTGTTTGTGAAGCTGTGAAAAGTGAATGAACACTAGTAAACTGAAGCACTTGAAAGCAAGTTAATGAACTGAACACATTATATATGAAATATACAACATATGTGTAATATTACAACTTTTGCACAAATCTGCACAAAAATGATGTAAATGCACAAGTGAACTAGACTGCACTAGTCAGAATGTCTAACACTCTTGTGGAAATATTTTTCACATAACAACATGCCAAAACGCCATCTGGGTGACGTACTGTCCCAACACTAACCAATCAGACCTCAAGGATGCTGCCATCCCTTACCAAAAAGAAGTATACTTCAAGTTTATTTTATTAAGTATACTTAAGTAAAGTTCAAGTATATTTTAAAGTATACTTTATGTAGTAGGTATACAAATAGTGTACTAGTAGTATACTTTTAGGTGTACTATTTCAATACTCCTTGGGACTAAATTGGCCCACTTTCTAGTATATAACAGTATATTTTTAAGTATACTTTAAGTATAACAGAAGTAAACTTTAAGTGCACAACTAGCTTACATTCGTGTTTTCAGTTTGTAATGCAAGTATACTAAAAGTGAACTTATAGGTATACTTGTAGTTTACTAATTAAGTACTTTTTATGCAAGCTTTGAAGTATAGTCTCAGTAAAGTACTAGTTTACTAGTTTCATACTGCAAGTATACTCATAAGTTTGTTTAAGTAAACTTTACATCGTACTTTAAGTATACTACTATGTCCCTATTTAGGTATTAATTTGTATGTATTTTGTTTTATGAATATCTGAACATACAAAACATCAAAAGAAAGAACAGGGTATCTGCTTGTAAACAAAAACATTTTATTCTAGCTTCATGCTTCTTTTTTTTTTTTTTATGAACATTTGAATGACATTTTATTCCATAACATTACACAGTTTTACATGTACATCTATGGTTCTGATGCTGTTTTATGTCTGACGATTGTGTTAGATTACATGCGAAAGCATTTCGGTTTCTTCTTCACCTGAGTATAAATCAAGTATACTTAAATGTCACTTTAAGTATACTTCTGAGAAATATATAAAGCAAATTTCTGAGAAGTACATAAAAAGTATACTGGAAGTATACTTTCCTATTTTATAGTTTAAAAGCAGTATACTAACTGCACACTTGAATAAACTTCTTTTTCATAAGGGATAACCAACCAAGCAATAAAATACATGTTTTTAAAAGTCATGTGATCATGACCTAAGTACTCATGGCCATCCCTAATGTGTTGGTGGTTGTTGGATCAGATGTTAGATTTTGTATAGATGTGATTTATAGATTGTACAGATTTGATTGTAACAGTTTTTCTGTCCATCTTTCTTGCAGGTGTGTACAATGCCACGACAGATCCGGACGCTCTACCCCTCCATACCTCCACATGCGCTGAGAGACGCACAGAGTCTGTTTGTGCAAGAGGTACAACACACATACTGAATCCATATCTTTACTCTCACATTTATTGAGTTACATTTTACCTTCTCAGTCATACCGTGTGTGCGTGTAAGACAGAAAAGCACATCACCTATTGTTCTTTAACAGTATTTGAACATTTGACATCCTCACGCATACTTACTGCACTCTGAGGATTTCCTCTGTTGTTTATAGAGAGGACTTTGTCCGAGATTGACCTTCATTTCACGTAACACACTCACTCCTAGCTGAGAGGAGAATAGTGCTCCATTGTTCTACAGATATTCCCACTTCTTTATTAGACTCACTGCCAGATAGGTATAAACTCATGGGATACTCCTAAACTATTTCAGCACAGACACACACATGCTGATGTTACTGGCAGACACACGACTGGTCTCCAGTTTAATATATTGAACAGATGGTTTAACATTAGATTTCTAAACCTAGTGAGCTTCATCTATGTCTGCCATCTACACAGGAAAGGGACAGCTAATAAAATAGAAGAATATGGAGCTTATAATAAAACTCCTCAGTTTTATTTAGAGGCCCAAACTGAGCAAAAATACACAATTGTGTGCAGAAGCGGATATTTAAATGGCTAAAAAGTATGAAATTCTGACACATGAGGTAAATAGAAAGCAGTATAATTCTTCTCTTACAGCTTTGGACTAAAATTTTGTATCTTACTAGAGATTTTTAAGTGTATGTAAGTGTTTTTTAACATGCATCAGGTTTGTGCAAATGTTGTGCTGATGTTGTGTGTTTAATATTGAGTGGTCCTTCTGTTCCACTCCTTTTTTTAAATTTACCTTTGAGAAATGGGTTTTCCTGCCCCTGCCTTTCATCTCCTTTCCGCTCTTCCTAAAAAAATCAGATTGGACAGAGAGCAAAGGACTGAAGGAATAAATGAGATCTTTTTGAGCGCAGGGTGACTTTGCATAAAACAGCAACTCAAATATAGTAATGCTGTTGCATTTCCTTTCCTGTCAGAAAGGAGAAAAACACTTAAGGATGTGGTTGCAGTTATCACTCATGCTTCAGATCATTTAAGCTGTGGTGCTCAGGCAAATGATGCAGGTTTGACTCTGGTTTGCAATTTGTTTAGATTCCACCCTGCTTAAATAGTTTCCACTCTTCATTATTTTAATTGAGATTGACAACATGTACATTGCTAACAGTGTTGGGTGTAAGTAGTTACTAAGTAAGTAGCTACTGGTATTTAACTACTTTTCCCTTAAAAAAGTAAAGTAAGGATTACTCTTATTTTTTTCTGTAATTTAATTACAGTTGCTTCTTATGTAATTTAACTTAATAGTGTGTATAGACTAGAGTATTTATATACAATACAATAGTGGATTTAACATCAAAATTCCAACCTTAAAATGCTTTTTATGTACCCTTCTCACTTTAAATACTTTGGTGAGTTAATAAGAATATCGGTAACACTTTAGTGTCCAGTTCTCACTATTAACTTGCTGGTTATTAGCATGAATATTACTGGGATATTAGATTTTTATTATTATTTACAAAGCATGTATTTGTTACGGGGTGAATGAGACGAGAGGCGAGCGGATCCATATGCGAGCTTTTATTATATGGACGAGACAGATACATGGTCGTACAGGCAGGGTCAGAGAATGGAAAACAGGAATATCGGAGGCGAGACGAGAGAATAGTCCTTAATGACGAGCGATAATCCAAAGGCAGGCGGCTAGACAGTCCAAACGAGATAACCAGGCGGGAAAAACAAAACACAGGGAACTAGGAACTCGGGACAAGAAACTAGGAAGTGATAACACAGGGAATATAATGATATAACAAAACAACGATACAACAATCCATGAAGTGCAACTGGGGAGGACCGGGGTTTTTATAGAACGCCTGATTGGTCACGGGGGCTGACGCAATCAGAGCGGTGGAGGATGGGAGATGTAGTCCGAGATGCAAAGTAACAGTCAGAGTGTGTAGGTGAAGCGAGAGTGACATCTGGTGGTGAGTGGACAACGGGACACCAACCAGATTCGTGACATAGCCCCCCCCCCAAGGAGCGGCTTCCAGACGCTCGAAGGAAACAACAGTCCAGGGGAGCGGTGAGGTGGGAGCGAGACAGGGCGAGGGCTGGAGGACCAGGTCCATGTGGGAAGCCCAGAGATTAAAGCAGGACCGACAGAACAGGTACCCTCCAGGGCGGGGCCGGAGGCGGAGCAAGAGCCCTCCAGGGCGGAGGTGGAGCCTTCCAGGGCGGAGCAGAAGGCACAGGAGCCCTCCAGGGCGGAGCTGGAGGCGGAGCAGGAGGCGCAGGAGCCCTCCGAGGTGGAACAGGAGGCGGAGCGGTCCTCCAGGGCGGAACAGGAGGCAGAGCAGGAGGCGGAGCAGCCCTCCAGGGCGAAACAGGAATCTGCGTCATGGTCTGGGACCTGGGGAAAGCAGGGACAGAGGAGGCAGACAGAATAGGGGGAACAGGAGGCGCCGCAGCCCTCCGGGGCGGAACAGGAGGCTGCTTCATAAACTGGGACCTGGGGAGAACAGTGACAGAGGATGCAGACAGAAAAAAGGGAGAAGCAGAGAGTTTAGCGGTTAACGCCCCCTCCATAAGAGGTTCTACGGCAGACGCCGACACCTCTGGAGGCATTGGCGCAGCTTCTCCGATGGGGAAGGCCTCTGGAGCAGACTTGAGACCAGACGGGACCTCTGAAGCAGGCTTGAGATCAGAGGGGAGCTCTGGAGCAGGCTGGAGACCAGACGAGAGTTCTGCAGCAGGCTTGAGATCAGACGGGAGCTCTGGAGCAGACTGGTGATCAGTCGGGAGTTCTGGAACAGGCTTGAGATCAGACGGGACCTCCAGGGCAGACTTGAGAACAGATGTGACCTCTGGAATGTAGTGTGCGGCCCACATACTGAGGATGGTGATCGCCATCACACTGGCAGACATAATGTGACTTGACTCTGGGCGGTCAGACGTGACGTAACTTGACTCTGGGCGGTCAGACGAGACATGACTTGATTCTGGGCGGTCAGACGAGACATGACTTGATTCTGGGCGGTCAGACGAGACATGGTGAGGCTCTGGACAGATAGACGAGACGTGACAGGGCTCTGGAAGGTCAGACGAGACATGACTTGGCTCTGGAACAGCAATAATAACTTCATTTGGCTCATGAAGATCAGCTGTGGTTTGACTTGGTTCGTGGAAATTGACTGTGACTTGACTTGATTTGTGAAGATCAGTAGTGAACTGACTTGACTCTTGGAGATCAGCAATGACCTGACTTGGCTCGTGAAGATTAGTAGTGACTCTACTTGACTCTGGGACGACGGCCTTGACGTTGCTTGACGCGGGGACGACGGCCTTGACGTTGCTTGACGCGGAAGCTTGACTGGACTTGGAAGCTTGACTGGACCTGGAAGCTTGACTGGACCTGGAAGCTACAGCTGTAGCCTGACTTGACTCTGGAGCAGCGGCTGAAGTTTGACTTGGCTCTGGAATAACAGCAGCAGCTTGGCTTGGCTCATGAGGATCTGCTGTAACCTGGCTTGGCTCATGGAGATCCGCTGTAACGGGACTCGACTCCTGAACAACATGGCTTGGCTCAAGAACAACAGCTGTAACGTGACTTGACTCGTGAAGAACAGGTGTGACTTGACTTGACTCGTGGAGAACGACAGCTGTGTCTTGACTTGACTCTGGGGTAGCCGCCGCGGCATGAAGGAGCGCCATTTTAGCTGCCCATACCGTCACTAGAGGCGTGTCCAGCACATGAGTCATCATGGCCACAGGTGGCGTCCGGGTGCTGACCACAGGTTCTGGAGTGGCAGCCATATTGTGGAGTGGCTTGGAGACGGCAGCCATCTTGTGGAGGGGCTTGGAGACGGAGGCCATCCTGTGCAGTGGCTCTGGCGTGGCAGCAATCTTGTGCAGTGGCTCTGGCGTGGCAGCCATCTTGTGCAGTGGCTCTGGCGTGGCAGCCATCTTGTGCAGTGGCTCTGGCGTGGCAGCCATCTTGTGCAGGGGCTCTGGCTCAGGAAAGATGGCTGTTACTTGACTTGAGATAGGAGCGACAGCTCTGACTTGACTTAACACAGGAAAGACAGCTCTGGCTTGATTTGACTCAGGAAACACAGTTTTAACTTGACTTGCCTTAAGAGCAGTTCTGACTTGACTTGACGCAGGAACAGCAGCTGTAACTTGACTTGACTCAGGGGTGGTAGCTGTGACTTTACTCGACTCAGGAAACACAGCTGCAGCTTGACCTGACTTGAAAACTTGACTTGACTCAGGAAATACAGCTGCAACTTGACTTGACTTGGAAACTTGACTTGACTCAGGAAGGACAGCTGCAACTTGGCTTGACTTGGAAACTTGACTTGACTCGAGAAACGCAGCTGCAACCTTATATGGCTCTGATATGGCAGCTGTGACGTGACGAAGCTCTGTTTTCACCGCCATCTTGTGAACGGGCTCCGCCGTCGCCGCCATCTTGTGAGCGCATGCCGGCGCCGCCGCCATCTTGTGAACGAGCACCGCAGTCGCCGCCATTTTGTGAACGGGCTCCACTGTCGCCGCCATCTTGCCTGCGCACATCGGCGCGGCCGCCATCTTGTGCACGGGCCCTCGCGTCTCAGTTGTGTACGGAGGGGCTGGTTCACGCCGTCACAAAAAAGCTCAATTACTATACAGTCCGGGAGAGTGGAGTAGTTAGCAATGGAAATAAACTCACGGGTATATTGTTCGAGTGTGTGTGATCGCTGGTTGATTCTGCAGAGAGTTATGTCTGTGTCCGTATCGGCTGATTGTCCAGGGGTGAAGCTGCTGGATCCTGTAGTGATGGATTGTTCTGTTACGGGGTGAATGAGACGAGAGGCGAGCGGATCCATATGCGAGCTTTTATTATATGGACGAGACAGATACATGGTCGTACAGGCAGGGTCAGAGAATGGAAAACAGGAATATCGGAGGCGAGACGAGAGAATAGTCCTTAATGACGAGCGATAATCCAAAGGCAGGCGGCTAGACAGTCCAAACGAGATAACCAGGCGGGAAAAACAAAACACAGGGAACTAGGAACTCGGGACAAGAAACTAGGAAGCGATAACACAAGGAATATAACGATATAACAAAACAACGATACAACAATCCATGAAGTGCAACTGGGGAGGACCGGGGTTTTTGTAGAACGCCTGATTGGTCACGGGGGCTGACGCAATCAGAGCGGTGGAGGATGAGAGATGCAGTCCGAGATGCAAAGTAACAGTCAGAGTGTGTCGGTGAAGCGAGAGTGACATCTGGTGGTGAGTGGACAACGGGACACCAACCAGATTCGTGACAGTATTAATGTCTTATTCTGCAAGACCTTATTCTAAATTCTTAATCCTACCCAATTCTTAAACTTAAAGGAGAAGTCCACTTCCAGAACAACAATTTACAAATAATTTACTCACTCCCTTGTCATCCAAGATGTTCATGTCTTTCTTTCTTCAGTCGTAAAGAAATTAAGTTTTTTGAGGAAAACATTTCAGCATTTTTCTTCATGTAATGGACTGATATGGTGCCCCGATTTTGAACCTCCAAAATGCAGTTTAAATGCGGCTTCAAACAATCACAAATGCGGTTGTAAACGATCCCAGTAATTTTTCAGTAATTCTCATTTAAAACATACAATTTAAATACTTTTTAATGCCAAATGCTCGTCTTGTCTGACTCTGCCTGGACTGTTTTTTTCTGGATCATGACAGTTAGGGTAAGTCGAAAAACTCCCATCTCATGTTCTCCCTCAACTTCAAAATCGTCCTATATGGCTGTTTTACATCTTGGATGACAAGGGGGTGAGTAAATTATATGTGCATCTTTGTTTTGGAAGTGGACTTCTCCTTTAACAACTAAGCATTCATATGCAGTAATTAGAAGTATATTGAGGCGGAAGTCATAGTTAATAGTGAGAATTGGACCCTAATCTGAAGTGTGACCAGAATAATTTAGGTTATCTATTATTTATTAGAAAGAATTAAAAGAACCATTTCATGTCTAGCGTTGTATCATTAACTTGTCGTGATTAATACAGGATTTTGAAAGTATTAGTAATAAGTAATTAAATACTTTTTGGAGAGAGTAATTTGGACAGTAGTCCAATCACACCTTTGAATATATGTATATGTGCAAAAATCATTAGCATTAATACTGTATTAAAGTATTTATTATTATTTTACATAGTTTTTTGGTTTTTTTTGCATAGAATTAAGTCAGCGTTTACACACTGACTCCTAATTGTATTTTTAATGACAGTAGAGAGAAGGGACAGGACATCATGGCATGTTGCAAGTCAGAATTGAACCTATGTCTCCCACTTAAGCACCACAGCTTAGCCTGCCAGGACTGCTAGCTGGTATTTCTCAGATTCAGTTCACTTTAGCTTTCAAATTCATCAAGTCTTTTTAAAAAAGAGAGTTTGTGTGAACAATCATAATTGGAGTGGTATATGCCAAAGGTTGCTGTGCTGCCCAGAAAGCAGTTGGGGGTTCAGTGCCTTGCTCAAGGGTCTCACCTCAGTCATGGTATTTAGGGTGAAAGAGAGCACTGGTAATTCACTCCCCCAACCTACAATCCCTGCCGGTACTGAGACTCAAACCCGAGACCTTTGGGTTACAAGTCCAACTCTCTAACAGTAAGGCCATGACTGCCCCGTAATGATGTTAATGCTATTGTGTTTTGTTCTTACAGTGCATCAAGTCTTACATCTCTGAGTGGCATGTTGTCAACTACAAATATGAGGATTATTCCGGTGACTTCCGTCAGCTTCCCAAGTAAGAGCCTCAAATAGACCGAAACATGTTACAGCCTGTGTAACTGATTATAGCTGTAGGGACAGAGGACTGCAGGGTATCAATGTTACAATGTCCTCCTAGGCTGCTCTGTGTGTTTGTACTGGTATTCACTACGTTTTGGGGACCAAATGTCCCTGCAAATATATATATTTTGACCTTGTGGGGACATTTTTTAGGTCCCTATGAAGAAACAAGCTTATGAATCATACAGAATGAAGTGTTTTTAAAAAATCTAAAAATGCAGAAAGTCTTGTGTAAGGAGTAGGGTTAAGGTAAAGGGACAGAAAATGCAGTTTTTGCACCATTATGCTTATAAAATGTCCTCATAATGACACGAATACCAGTGTGTGTGTGTGTTTGTGTGATTGTCAGCTCTTGGAAAGATGTTTGTGTTGGCGAGAACAGGAAATGTGTTTTGCTGGGTAACAATAGAGCAGAGGAACAGTGAGTGAGGTCATCAGCTCCACGTCGCCACATACACACATACAGAGGCTTTAACTCTTTAAATGGCCATCTGTTTTTTCATCTTTTAATGAGACAACGTGGAGCAGGATGAGACTGCAGCCAAGATCTGATTATCTGGAAAAAGAAACATAAAAACTTTCATTAAAAAGTCATTACCAATCATTATATAAAGCTGAACAGCTGAACTACTGATTATGTAGACATGAATATAATTGAAATATATTCCAAACAAACAAATTAAGATAAATATATCACAATTATACATTATATACATTTTTTTTTCTTGTAGCTCCTATTAATTTTTGTATGTAATTTTTATATGGACGCTACTGTTCAAAAGGTTTTGGTCTGCAAGATTTTTGATTAAAAAATACAGTAAAAACAGTAGCATTGTGAACTATTCTTGTAATTTTATTGTAAATAAATTAATTACAGTAAATTAACTGATTATTGCTGTGATGCAAAGATGTATTTTCAGCATCATTACTCCAGTCTTCAGTCACATGATCCTTCAGAAATCATTCTGATATGATGATTTGCTGCTCAAGACTTTTTTTTAATATCAGTGTTAAAAACAGTTATGCTGGTTAATATTTTTGTAAAAAACATGATCATTTCTCAGAATTCTTTGATTAACAAAAAAGTTCTAAAGAACAGCATTTATTTGAAATAAAAATATTTTATGACATTTTAAATGTCTTTATTGTTAACTTTGAGCAATTTAATGAATCCTTGCTGAATTAAAGTATTAATTTCTTTAAAAACTACTTCTCCAAACTTTTAAACGATAGTGTAAGTGCTTTTTTCCCTGTGTGTATCTAAGTGTTCATTTCTGTTTGTTTTTGTACACAGCAAAGTATCCAGACCTGATAATTTAGCCCAGCATGTTTTTGAGGTGGATGAAGATGTGGATAAAGATGAGGTAAATCAAATGCACGCACAAAAACACCTTTCAGCATTGTGACCCTCTTGTTAAACTCTGAAACTGTAGTCAGTCTTAAAGGAGAAGTCCACTTCCAGAACAACAATTTACAAATAATTTACTCACCCCCTTGTCATCCAAGATGTTCATGTCTTTCTGTCTTCAGCCGTAAAGAAATTATGGTTTTTGAGGTGCCCCAATTTTGAACTTCCAAAATGTAGTTTAAATGCAGCTTCAAAGGGCTCTAAACGATCCCAGCCGAGGAAGAATGGTCTTATCTAGCGAAACGATCGGTCATTTAAAAAAAAAAAAAAAAAACATTTGTATACTTTTTAAGCACAAAAGCTTGTGTAGCACAGGCTCTGGGATGCACGTTCACGATGCTATGAATTAGTAATGGGTCATTCTTGAACGATTTGTTCATTTTGAACGAATCTTTAATGTGACTCGGGAAGAACGAGTCGTCTCAGGGAGTGATTCGTTCGGTCGAGCATTCGCAACATCCTATTAGGTTCTGTACTGGAATTAGTTCACCTGTTTCAGATCTTCGGGTTTTTAGAGTTGTTCGTTCAACTTATGGGGCTGTCACGTGATGAACGAACGACTCAAACCCGAAAATTTGTCAGACAAGAGGTGAGGTGAGCTAATCATAGACTAAAGACCCAGGTAAACAATAAATTAATCTTTTCTGTTTCTTATAGCATTGTAGTTTTGTCTTGTTTGATCAACGTGATCAACGTTTGTGTAAGCAGTAGATGACGAAAAACTCAATCTTATATTCTCCTACAACTTCAGAATCGTCCGACATCGTTGTACCTTTTTGTTTGTAAACAGCGTTTGACTTACTTGCACTTTCTTAGTCTTTGTGCGTTCGCTTTGTAAACACTTGGTCTGTAGTTCCCCCTACGTTCGGCGTGACCTTTCGATCTGATTCAATAGTACGTGAACGCGCATCCGAGAGCCTGTGCTACACGAGCTTTTGTGCTTAAAAAGTATACAAGTTTTATTTTCCAAAAAAAAAATGACCGATTGTTTCGCTAGATAAGACCCTTCTTCCTCGGCTGGGATCTTTTAGAGCCCTTTGAAGCTGCATTTAAACTACATTTTGGAAGTTTAAAATGGGGGCACCAATCAAGTCCATTATATGAAGAAAAATCCTGAAAAGCTTTCCTCAAAAGCCATAATTTCTTTACGACTGAAGACAGAAAGACATGAACATCTTGGATGACAAGGGGGTGAGTCAATTATTTGTAAATTGTTGTTCTGGAAGTGGACTTCTCCTTTAAGTGATGTTTTCCCTCTCTAATAAATCCTACGGGATTGTGTGTGACATGCTGTAAAGCTCCGCTTGAAGAATTCTGCTATGCACCACTTTAACAAAAATCCCACCCTGCAGCCAATTTCATTGGTTAAGCTTAGCATTAAGGTTTAGGATTGATTGTAGCATTGTGTAGGTACAGTAATCAGCACTGTGATCAACACTGTGACTTACGAAATTTTTAGCTTTGGTTAAGAAGTGGAGTTGGCGCTGATCTGGTTTGGGAAACAAAAACACAAAAGTGTGTACTTTAATAGTAGGCTCATAGTTTTGAGTATGAGTAAGCCAGTATGCCAGTACTAGGACACACTGTACTACACTTTCTAAAATTTTATCTTGATTGCACAGACCCCTTAGTCTTGTGATGAAATACTTGCCATTTTTGTACAACTCAGAAAGTTGTCATTCATCCAAAACTCCTTTTATTGCGCAAGGAATAGTAGGCATCACTTCAAAACACATTCACAGATGCACACAGTAAGTAAATAATATGCCATTTGGCCCTTTCAACATGCTATGATATGAAATGCACTAATACTAATGTCAGATAATTAGGATAATATGTGAACTGAACTGAAGCCCCCAGAATGGACATAGCCAAAACCAACGACCTGAGATTAGCCCTTCTGCCTTACCCTTCCCAGAATTCTTCTTTCCATAAAAGCTGCCCACGTACTTAATTCTACTAATCTGCTTCCCACTCGAGATTGAGTCACATTTTCTATTTTAACCCAAATGTGTGCAGTACGATAGACTGACATGTAACACAGGTCGTAGGTTTGAGGAATGTAGTATAATTATGCAGAGTTTTGGCCTGTACTGTGAACCATAAATAACTCTCAGTCCAGGTAGACTCATTTGTCTAATTTGGTTGCTGATTGAAATCTTGTATTAATAGAGTGTTTGTGTGATAGTGAGTGTGTTTTGGCATCACAGTAAACGCATAGCCAATCACTGATGGCTGTCCTTTGGCACAGCCAAGAATAACAGCTTGCCACATCGAGATTTTAGATCACAGCCTATCAGAATCATTCAGGCTGATTATATGAACGTTAACATTTATTAGTGATGCTTGCTGAGCTGAGCATCACTGCTGCTAGTGCTCATATTTAAACTAATGTAAACAAATCTTTTATCATGTACAGTTGAGGTCAAAAGTTTACATTCACTTTGCAGAATCTGCAAAATGTTAATTTACAAAAATAAGAGGGGTCATACAAAATGCATGCCATTTTTTATTTAGTACTGACCTGAATAAGATATTTCACCATAAAAGATGTTAACATATAGTCCACAAGATAAAATAATAGTTGATAGAAAAAGAACAAATTGAAATTTATAAAAATGACCCCATTCAAAAGTTTACATACGCTTGATTCTTAATACTGTGTTGTTACCTGAATGATCCACAGCTGTGTTTTTTTTTTTTTTGTTTGTTTTTTTTGTTTAGTGATAGTTGTTCATGAGTCCCTTGTTTGTCCTGAACAGTTAAACTGCCTGCTATTCTTCAGAAAAATCTTTCAGGTCCCACAAATTCTGTGCTTTTTCAATATTTTTGAGTATTTGAACCCTTTCCAACAATGACTATGACTTTGAGATTCATCTTTTCACAATGAGGACAACTGAGGGACTCATATGCATGCATATTTTATTTAGTACTGCCCTTCAGAAGCTACAGAAGATATTCAAATTCAAAACGTTTTCACCCCCCCGGCTCTTAATGCATCATGTTTACTTTCTGAAGCATCAGTGATTGTTTGAACCTTCTGTAATAGTTGCATATGAGTCCCTCAGTTGTCCTCAGTGTAAAAAAATGGCTCTCAAAATCATACAGTCATTGTTGGAAAGATCACGCAAATACACAAAACTGCTGAAAAACCAAAGAATTGTGGGACCAGAAGGATTTTTCTGAAGAACAGCAGGCAGTTTAACTATTCTGGAAAAAACAAGGTACTTATGAACAACTATCACTAAAAAAAAAAAATAAAAACATACACACACACACAGCTGCAGATCATTCAGGTAACAACACAGTATTAAGAATCAAGCGTATGTAAACTTTTGAACGGGGTCATTTTTATAAATTCAACTATTATTTTCTTTTGTGGACTATAGGTAAACGTCTTTTATGTGAAAGATCTTTTTCAGGTCAGTACTCAGTACAAAATAACATGCATTTTGTATGATCCCTTTTGTAATAATTAATATTTTGCAGATTCCACAAGTTGTATGTAAACTTTTGACTTCAACTGTAAGTATTAAATCATTTGCAAGTTTGCGTGAATGATAAAAATCATGGTAAATAAAATGTCACACAGACTTATATTGAAGGAAAAACCCAACCAATATATAGAGACAGGGTAGAGTTGCACCTAGTTCGTACCTGTAAGTTATTACTTTCATAGCATTTCAACATAACTTCTACTCATGTACTTGAAGGCTGCAGTTGGATGACTAAAGGTAAACTTCAATTTAACTCTTGCACAGGCAAACACTGCTCACATTTTCTTCAAAAGATATAAAACTGTAGATTTATTGACTAAAGTCTCTTTGTTAAAACAGCCTTCTGAGAATTCACAGTACTCTGGACTGTCCAAGACTGTACAGTCATTCTGACTGGGTTTTGATATCTGCTGACTGGAAAGCTCAGATAGGGTGTGTTTGTTAAGAGAACGCAGCTCTGTGAGGTCTATGAAGCATCCAGACTCCCTCTGCCCACCCACACAATCACAGCGCAACCATTTCATCTATTAAACGCTGTTGTGTGTGGTTTGTTTGTGTCTGCAGAGTGTCAAGAGTAAAGCGATAATGAGCGTTTAACTGGTGATTCAGAGACAAACCAACCTATTGTACTACAGTTTAACCTTCTATTGTTCGTGAAGGGTCTTTGAGGTCCCTATTCTCCCTATCTAGGCCTTATATAGCCTCTCACAAAAGACCAGTTTACACCAGCATGCTGGTCTAGGCTAGTTGGTGCTGGTCTAGCCAGTGGACCAGTATAGCAATATTGTCAGCAGCAAAACTGTGTGCTTGTATGGTTTTTATGATGAAATTGCCTCAGTTCATTATTGTGATCGCAAAATCCTAGAAGGATTTGGTAAAGTTAAAAGATGTCATGAAGACCTCGACTACATCTTTCTTCTGTTACTTTAGGGGAGAGATGATGCAGAATGATCAACATTGTGTCCTTTACAGGTCTTCAGATACTGTATTGATGTTCATGTGAGTGTTTAGAGAAAGGAATGGTGTTATCAGAGGTTCTGTAGCATTCAGGTTTATCTGCGGTTCTGTTCAGTTGTGTGTCTGAATTCTTTGCTTTTTTCCTTATTTGACTCCCACTTTGTTCTACTGCAGGATCAAACAGACAAACCTTGGACTGTCATCACAAAACTACATTTTGTTTGTGTGTGTGTGTACAGGACACGGCCTCTCTGGGCTCTCAGAAGGGTGGTCTCATTAAACAGGGCTGGCTACACAAGGGCAACATGAACAGCGCCATCAGCGTCACCATGAGGGTGAGAGTCTTCATTCCAGAGGAGATTTGTTATGTCTATGCAAGTGTTTGTTTTTCATGTCTCATTTACACTCTTCTTTTTTCCTCGCAGTCTTTCAAAAGAAGGTATTTCCACCTGACACAGCTGGGCGATGGGTCGTATAATCTCAACTTCTACAAGGATGAGAAGATCAACAAAGAACCCAAAGGAACCATCTTCCTGGACTCATGTATGGGAGTGGTGCAGGTGCTGTATTGTTCACAACACAAACATCCTTACATCTTGTTCAGAAATCATCATGGTATTGATTCAAGTTTCAATAGAAAATATATTTAAGTATTTTAGTTTACTATAAATGCTTTCCAGTACATTAACTTTAACCGTATTTCAAAGACAATAGAAGTTATTACAAAATTGCATATAAAGACGAACTGCATTTAATATAAATTTAAACTAAAATACATGTTCATATAATTGCAATTTCAATATCATGCATTTAAATGTCTGAAAACATTACGTTCAGTGCACACTTACAGTAAGTATATTGTTTCCAAGTGCTGAGCATGATGGGAAGGCAAAGAAAGGAGAGTGTAAGGGATGAAATGGCTCTCCTCCCTGTGTTTTGATAATTGATAAGCATTCTCCCTGGGAGTGAATTTTCCACATACATTCCCAAAATACAGCGCTACACCCACGCCGGCCCCCCAGGCTATTTTTGTGTGGAATTTTCTGGAACCTGTGGCCGTAATCACTCATAGGTATGGTCAGCTAACCAGCGTCACACCCTACATGCTTTGCTTTGTCATTATCTGTAATTAGTGTCCGTTTAATTAGCCCTCTTCCTCTGACCTCTGACACACCCCTCACCTCCTCACCCCCCATATACCTCAACAGAGCATTGGCTTTTACTACTGACCAAGGCTGTTAGAGTTAATTCAAGCTAAAACCATCAAAAACATCATTGCTGGAAATAAAATAGATGTTAGCTTTTCAGTCATTTTCAGCTTCTTGAAACAGAGAGAGGAATGAGGAAAAAATAGGCCGCTTTCTGAAATACAAATGGGATAACAGAATGATTTTACATTGATTATTGAAACATAAGTTTGGCTGAAACTTTTAGAGATTTCAGTTTTCGCAGTCTGGAACCTGATGAACTGACTTAAACAGACTTTGACTGACAGCATTTCTGCTCATCTCATTAAACCTCATTAAACCTTTCCAGGGCTGCGTTTCCCAAAAGCATTATAAGTAAGATGTCGAAACCAGTGGTCCAATGGTCTGTAGGATCTAGTTTTTGTAGCTTTGCTTTTGGGAAATGCAGTATATAACATTAAAATAAAATATAAAATTCATAACATTTTCAAGTATGTAACCACACATGTGTTCTACTGACTTTAAGCTCATTTTAATTTAAAGGAGGCATATCATAAAAAATATGACTTTTTCCATGTTTAAGTGCTATAAACGGGTCCCGGTGCATCTACCAACCCAGAAAATGTGAAAAAGGTCAACCCAGTAACTTTGTTTCGGTAAGCCTTTTTCTGCAAGCATGAGAAAAAACGAGACACTCAGATTTTGCTCCCCTGATGATGTACTGCCCCTTAAACTGCACGTTTTCACCCGTGGTGGCGCCATTTTGTGCAATAATGCTGTACCAGTTCTAACGCCGTGGCAAAAGTTCAAGCATAGCATGCTAACTGTTCTGTCTTTGGCTGCACAGATGAGCACACAGCACTATTTAGAGTCCCAGCCTTAGAGGAGACAAGAGAGCAGTGGATTTATTGATTTATTTACTGTATATTACACTGCTGCTACACAGATCTAATATAAACATTCATTTTCCAGCTGTTTACCTTCACAGACATAATCGAGTGTTTTTGTAACTTTTTAGCAGAAACTTTTGTGTATTTGACAGTTTAAGCGCAATAAGACATGAAAGAGAACTTAGTTTAGTACTCACATGCTGTGTGACAGCCGCTTTCTGTGCGTGCTTCAGATGTGTGCACTCAGAAAAACATATATCAGAAGTTTAAACTAATATTGCTTTAAAACCAGGGTTAATTTTCATAGCAAATTTTGTTTTAGTCTTAGTCATAGTTTAGTTTTAGTCGATAAATCTACAGTAGATTTAGTCGGCTACAATCTAACGGGTTTAGTTACAGTGTAGTGCACAGTGTAGTAATGTGCTTATGTCCCACCGGATGGATCTATGATACAGGTCACGTGTACGCATCTATCCACGCAGCGGATTCGTTCTGAATGAATCTGAATGAATCTCCCTAACATTTTCGTCTCGATTTTATTCATTGATAAAAATGTCAGTAGATTTTCTTCATAGTTTTTGTCATTTAAAGAGTTTTCATCAGTGAAAAAAAATGTTGTTGACGAAAATTATTTGTCAGCGTTATTAACACCTTTTAAAACGCATGATTTCAGCGTGATAGACATGATAATCAAAACCAAACAGATGTTTTTTTGGCAGAGTATCTGACGTACGAGCTGTAAAGGCACAGCCCTATTCTGGAAAATAGGGCTTGCTTTCACTCAAAATAGGTGTTTTCAAAATTATATTATAAATGATCTGTGGGGTTTTTAGAGCTGAAACTTCACAGACACATTCTTATTGCAAAAAGGGTCATAATATGTCACCTTTTAAAAACGCATTATTTTACAGTAGGTGCTATATTTTTATTTTACTGTTTTACTCATTAGATCATTTTATGATAATAGGAATAAGATGATTTACAAAACAACTTTTGTTTAATATGCCTAATTGTCATGAAAATACCTTCTTTTGATTTTAAATTCTTTTGATTTTGGAACCCAAATATGATTTCATACAATTCATTGATTGATGTCCCTGTCAGAGTAGCAGTAAAGGAGTGACTGGTTTTGATCTGATCTCAGCGCATTCTTTTTGGCTAAAACACACAGTTCTGCCAGCTGAGCAAGCAGCCGTGAGGAGCATCACAGACTCTGATGGAGGAGAAATCCCCGACTGCTGAGGGGTCAAAAGTTGGATTCCTGCATTTCTCTCTGGTTGTCTCTGCCTGACCAAATGCTCTTATGTTTTTAAACCCATCCCTTTAAAGACACTTAACCTCTCTGTAAGAACTGCCCTGGGCAGGGTTGGGAATCTGTCGTCCTCCGTATGGAAATAAGCTCACTTTTTTTCCCAGGCTTCTGGGAAGGTTCTGCAAGATCATATGATTTGAATTGATCAAATAATA
The DNA here is from genome assembly GCF_022985175.1 of Labeo rohita. Classification (NCBI taxonomy): domain Eukaryota; kingdom Metazoa; phylum Chordata; class Actinopteri; order Cypriniformes; family Cyprinidae; genus Labeo; species Labeo rohita. The sequence goes on along the minus strand of NC_066877.1, from coordinate 4,143,814 downwards.
ATCCCAATCGTGCTAATGTGCAAAAAAAACTTGCAATGGTTTTTACAGTTAAAAAAAAAGAGAATCATCATGTGAGTTAATTTTGAACTCTTTTATATGTAATAAATTAGGTTCCTTGCCTTTTTTTCTTTGTGTACAGAACAATCGTGTGCGGAGGTTTGCGTTTGAGCTGAAGATGCAGGATAAGAGTGCATATGTTCTCGCTGCAGACTCTGAGAGCGAGATGGACGAATGGATCAGCACCCTCAACAAAATCCTCAACAGCAGCTTTGAGCTCGCCATGCAGGACAAGAGGAACGGAGACTTACACGATGGTGTGTGTGTGTGGGTGTGCGCGCATCCAGATGATCAAGAGCCCTTAGTCATCTGTTCATTTTAGACACATTTAGATGCACATTCCTGAAGCAAACACACACACACTAACCACACTGACCTCCACAGATGGGAGTGACTGTATACACAATGACAAAGAGACATGACTATGTCTCTGGGAGAGTTACTGTGGTAAATGTGTGGTGTAATGACTTTCTCCTGTTTGTTCCTGTTTTAGATGATGAACAGGCAAAAAGCGATCACTCCTCTAGTAGTATGGACAGTTTTCAGGTAGGTTTCACTTGTCTGAAATCATGATTGACCATTGAGTGTGCAGAGACACTGGACATTTGCAGTGACTGAACACAGAAATCATCACACTACTGCTGAGTTTGAGGGGATTTTTTGTTTTTGTGTGTGTACAGTTGGTCTGTAGCTAGACTTTTGGCTGTCATTTTAAAGTCACTTGGCAGCTTATTCTGGCCCAGAACAACTGACAGAGACTGGAAGGGCTGTGCGATGGGCATTTAAAATACCCATATACTTTTGTCAATTTCAACAACCAGTTCTTAAAGCCAACATTTACTATTGGTCTGCGATTTTTTTTTTTTTTTTTTACAAGCAAATTTCATTTACTTCAGTAGGAGTTTTTGAGATTGGGAGATTCATGCAAGGGCCAATAAAATTTTCCATGCAGATTTCTCACAAGTTCATGTTGATCATGTCAATTTGATGCACTGAGCAACTGTTTGGTTAGCTGTGATTTACACATCGCTGCACTGTTTACAATTGAAAATAGACTGTTTTCACCTGTGTTTTGCAAATGTGAGCACACCTTAAAGGGGTCATTGGATGCATAAGTTAGTAAGTAAGTTAGACAAGAATATCTCAGATTGAGCGATTGAGGTGTTGTGTTGCAGGATGTAATAATGAACATAGCGGTTGTCATTTACTCCCGACATCTGAGCCGCTGAAGAAGCAGTGGATTACGTTTGTTTGTGAAGGGAATGCGCCTCCCGATCTACATATATCCATCTATGTTTGCGCAAATCATTTGTGATCCAGCTTCACTTACAGCAGAAGTAATTATAAGGGTTTTTTTTTAATGAATCTTTGTGATCGCCTTTCCTAATAACGGGCTAGTTAGCAAGTTTAGTGGCTAAATGCAGCTAAAATAAACAGGCTCGTCACTCCACAGAGAGAAGAGAGGGCGGGGCGAGCAGAGCTCATTAACATTTAAAGCAGCCTCGACCAGAATGAGATGATTTTTGCAGAGCTCATTTTGACAAGGTAAAAAGGGTGTTTTTTACACAACCATTGAGAATTTTTAACCAAAGTATATTATAGACTTTTTATTAAGACCCTAAAGGATCATATCAACTTGTGGAAAATGGGCATCCGATGACCCCTTTAATTCACTCTTCCCAAACGTGTGGAATCCTGTTGAAATTATTGAAAAATTCACCCAACAGCAATAAATGTGACCGCTACTTCATGTCAAGTCGAGTCACTTTTATTTATGTAGCGTTTCATACAATACAGATTGTTTCGCAGCACCTTCACAGTAATAAACCAAAAAATAACAGTATTTATGAAACTATGACTATGAAACTATTGAAACTATTATGAAACTAATTTTTCAACTTAATTTCAGTGTTGATTTTTTGTTTAGATCAGTACCAGTGTGATGTTGCAAAGTTTATTAGATATGAAGCAAACTCAGTTTAACTTTAAAGCAGTTCTACCGAAGATAATAGCGTGATTATTCAGCATGTGTCAGTGTTGATTCAGTTTAGTCCAATAACAGCAAAGATCATTCAATTATAAAATGAGCTTAATTCAGCTATAAGCAGGTCTACTGCTGTAAGGAGCCCTGTTATATACAGCTCCTAATATTGTCCTAATCATGCTAATATTGTGTTGGAATCTCCTACAACAGGTTTAAATGTACCTAAGGCCAGAAAAACATTGAAATTGTCATTTGTCCACAATTTTGAAACAGTTGGTTCAAGCAGTTCTGAGCGAAATGTCTGTAAACCTCTCCCTTTCATAAGTCTATTCTGCTCTGATTGGTTAATTGGCCAGACCTGTTGTGATTGGCACAGAGAGGAGTACTTGAGCAAGTTAGCTAGCAAGCAAGTGGGGATTATGCTAATGTGTTACTCGTATACACATATATCGGTAACAGGCAGAAGATTCGAAAATATAACAACTCGTAGTCTTTGCAGACTGTTTACATTGAAGGATAGCTACGTTACAAACTGCAAAAAGATATTTTTGAAAAATCCATATGACCTGCTTTTTAAAAAAAAACTTATTCATACTGCTTTATTGTGTAATTTCCCAGAAAGCTGTTTTGCTATGAAGAGAGATATGAAAATATATAAAATATTGAACTTTTTGCTTGTTTGATGTGCTATGCTACCTGCATATAATTATGTTCATTTGTAGCTGGAAGTAAATGAAACTGAATCAAATAACTGTGAAAGTTTTGACTGATATCTCTTATGCTCTGTTCTCTAGAGTGCCAGAGACATCGAGAGCAAGATGAGAAGTGAAACACGGCTGAAACTGTTTACACTGGACCCAGATTTACAGGTACATCACTAATACAGAAGCAGAGGAACATCCTCTTATAATAGCTCATGATCACAGCACTGAAGATACAAGTACATTCCTGTGCACTTAAGTACACAGAAGTTTGGGGTCATATAATGTTACAAAAGTACCTTCTATTTATTAAAGCCTAAAAAAAAGGTTTCCACAAAAAAAAAAATAAATAAAAAAATAAGCATCACGACTGTTTTCATCATTGATAATAATAAATGTTTCTTGACCAGCAATCTTATTATTCATCTCATCCTCCACAGAAACTGGATTTCTCTGGGATTGAGCCAGATGTGAAGCCCTTTGAGGAAAAGTTTGGGAAGCGAATCTTGGTGAACTGCAATGACCTGTCCTTCAACCTGCAGAGCTGTGTGGCGGAAAATGAAGAGGGTCCAACCACTAATGTACTTTACCTTACTTCTGTTTTCATAACAGAAAACCATCTTCATCTTTCATCTGAGAGTTTTTTCACTGGTTTGTGTTGCAGGTTGAGCCCTTCTTCGTCTCCCTGTCGTTGTTTGATATTCAAAGTGGTCGTAAGATCTCCTCAGACTTCCATGTGGATATGAACCACCCGTCTGTGAAAGCAATGCTGCTCCCGCCAGGAGTTCAAAACAGCACTGCAGCGCCAGACAGTCCACAAGGAGCACAACCGACAGCCAGCAGCCTGACAGAGAGTGCCATTCAGTTTCCACGACAGGTGAGGAAACACACAGAACAAGAGATCCAATCTCTGTAAAGAGCAACTGTGACCTGCTGTTGATAAACACAGAAAATCATTTTGGTTCATCCCTCAAACAAAAGCCATTTACAGTATTACAGGCATATACATGGTTTAAAATACTCAAGTTTCATAAAAGTGTAACCATAACTTTTAATATTTTTTTTTATTTCACTGAAGTTTTTTTAAACATCAGTCCTGATCATAACTAGCAAAAATCCATTTATTTTTAGGATTTTAACTATTTTTAAATGCCAGTTTGTTTACACAGTGACCATATTGTTTATATGGAAACACACACAAAATATCACAACATTTCCAAACACTAATTGCTTATTTTATTTTATTTTTATATATTTTTTGTGCACTATCAGGTCTTTTCCCAAAATAATGCCATCAGGTGGAAAGTAGAAAATGCTTTTAAAATGTTAAAAATAGTAAAAACAAATTGCTGATTTTTTGCTCAAGAAACATTTCTTACTATCCATTATGTTTTTTCCTGGTCACTTTACTGTTACTGATTAATTTGATGCATCACTGAAAAATAAAGTATACATTTCATGTAAAAATATTACTGACCCAAAACACTAGTGTACATTTAAACATTACTACCCTATTTCTTTTACATTTCTAATCATGTCTGTCTATAGGGAGTGTTTTCAGTGACCTGTCCGCACCCTGACATCTTCTTGGTCGCACGGATAGAGAAGATCTTACAGGGTGGAATAGCACATTGTGCCGAGCCTTATATGAAGAACTCAGACTCTGCTAAGGTACCACTGCTGTGTGTGTGATATCACTTTTAGACCTTTGGAAAAGTAAAAAAAAATGTGGATAAAACCAGATGTTGGCGAGTGTTTTTAAAGTTCTCGGGTTTCTGGATCAGATGCTCAGATATACTAGCCCCTCTCTGCCTAGAGACCTGTCATGCTCTTTCCATTCTGGGTGTGTTATAGTAATATAATTCAGAAATAATGTGAAAGGCTTTTGACAGTGCCATTTTAAATGGCATGCTTTGCAAACCTAATTACAGAGATGCATTTCTTTAATAGTACAATTCCTTTCTTTCATCTCTCTTCAGGCTGCTCAGAAGGTTTTAAAGAACGCTAAGATGGCCTGCAGCCGACTGGGTCAGTACAGAATGCCGTTTGCATGGGCCGCTAGGTGAGACGCACTGATTTTTTTGTGAGAAAAAGCTCTTGAAAGTCACACACAGAGGGTGGAAGTCACTGGGAAGATTATGGTGCATACATTTAAAGTTGAGGTCAAAAGTTTACATACACCTTGCAGAAACTCCAAAATGTTCATCATTTTACCAAAATAAGAGGGATCATACAAAATGCATGTTATTTTTTATTTAGTACTGACCTGAATAAGATATTTCACATAAAAGATGTTTACGTATAGTCCACAAAAAAAAAATAATAGTTGAGTTTATAAAAAATGACCCTGTTCAAAAGTTTACATACTCTTGATTCTTAATACTGTGTTGTTACCTGAATGATCCACAGCTGTTTTTTTTTTGTTTGTTTGTTCGTTTGTTCTTTTGTTTAGTGATAGTTGTTCATGAGTCCCTTGTTTGTCCTGAACAGTTAAACTGCCCGCTGTTCTTCAGAAAAATCCTCCAGGTCCCACAATTTCTTTGGTTTTCAGCTTTTTTGTGTGTTTGAACCCTTTCCAACAATGACTGTATGATTCTGAGATGCATCTTTTCACACTGAGGACAACTGAGGGACTCATATGAAACTATTACAGAAAGTTCAAACACTCACTGATGCTCCAGAAGGAAAAACAATGCATTAAGAGCCGGGGGTGTACACTTTTGAACAGAATGAAGATGTGTACATTTTTCTTATTTTGCCTAAATATCATATTTCTTTTCATTTAGTACTGCCCTTCAGAAACTATAGAAGATACTTACATATCTTCCAGAACATTCCCTCATCTTCAGATTAAAAAAAAATTAATGCATTTTGTACGATCCCTCTTATTTTGATAAAATAATTACCATTTTGCAGATTCTGCAAAGTGTATGTGAACTTTTGACCTCAACCGTACATTCTGTAAGCCAGATGGTTCTGAACATACATACAAAATGTACATAAACATTTTTTTTTAAATGTTCCTTAAATATATCTATTTTGCCACCTGCTTTTGTGGGCATTAATAATGTGTTTAATTTGCATTAATTTCAGCAGGTGAATATTGTGAGACTAACACATTGTATAATGAGGTTTAATTGCATGTTAAAGCAGCACATTTGCTCTTATATATGTAATATGTGTGGCACAGTGCTTAACCTGTGTGTATAGTGACTGGTTAAGATGAACTGCGGGAAGTCTAAAAATAAGATAAATATGTATTTGCATTGAAACACATGCTAAAAGGTCAGAACTATGCAGGGACTTCCAACCTGAGTGTGTGAAATCTTACCACAAAAGCAACTGGAGTAGAATCAATACTGATCAGGCAAATAACTGGCCAACTGCTTTTGTTCCTGTTTTGTTCTAGAAAAAGGCGTTGGTTGTAGTTTTAAAGCCATACCATTAAGTTTATCTTTCCAGTGGGATGTTAAAGATGAGCCAGGCAGGATGTGTGTGTCTGTGTGTGCTGTTATCTCTTTCACCCGAGTGGAAAAATGGCATAACACACCAGCGGGATAAGCTTTGTTTCTGTTTCTCAGGCCCCTGTTTAAGGACGCCTGTGGGACGGTGGACAAAAGCGCTCGATTCTCAGCTCTCTACAGGCAGGACGGCAACAAGCTCTCCAATGAGGACATGTTCAGACTGCTCGCAGACTTCAGGAAGTCAGTTATACAGTCATACGCTCCAATAATAACATTCTTGTAGTGTTTCAGGTGTTTAGTGTTTGCATGACCTGCAGAATGATATTGTACACACTCTTGTTCAGCTCACAAGAAAGATTGTATTGTTTTTCTCTCTTCTGTCAGGGATGTTGATATTTTAGAAACAGAATAGCCTCTCTCCGTCTCCGTCAGGCGCTCACGCTTGTTTATTTTCCCTCCTCCGTGCTTTCTCTTCTCTCAGGCCAGAAAAGATGGCCAAGTTGCCTGTGATTCTGGGTAATTTGGACGTTACGGTTGATAATGTCGCACCAGATCTCACTAGTAAGGCTTCCATATGCATTTCTAAATGTCTTTTTGCATCAAACACATTTTTTTGATGTATGGATTGTTTCAGGTTGTCTACCTGCTGCTTCTCACTGACTGGTTGATCTTTTGTGTGTGTGTGCAGACTGTGTCACGCCCTCCTATCTTCCTCTTCGTCACACGGAAGCTACGGACTGGAGCAAGATGGTGTTTGAAGTGGAGGAGTTTGTGCCGTCTATCGCCAAATGCTCCCAGCCTTTCACAATTTACAACAATCACCTGTACGTGTATCCAAGACATCTCAAATACGACAGCCAGAAGACCTTCACCAAGGTAACATGTTGCTCAACATTAAACTCACAGTTTAGGCTTCCTTTTCTATAGGGCAGGGGTGTCAAAATTTTGGAGGGCCACAGTCCTATTGTGTTTATGCTGTGTGCACAAGTCCAAGATGGAAAGCCAAGATGGACACATCCATTCCCTACTGAAAAAACTATAAAACTATAAAAACCATCACAGAACTTGTAATGGTTTTGCTGGTTATAATGGGAATTGTATTGGTTTTAATAGAAATGGCTTTTAATGGTGGCTTTTTAAAACCCACTAAATCCTGATGGATTATGTCCCAAAACACCATACAGGAAACCATTTTTAATGGTTTCAGTGGTTAATGGTTGATTGTTTATAGTATTCATAATGATATTTGAAATGGAAGCCATTAGAATTTCTGTGATGGTTTCTGTTGTTGTTTTTAGCAGGGTTGTTAGCAATACCAGTCAATAAAAACACATCATGTCCACAGATAGAGGTTGGATAGTACTGTGTGTACCACTGACTCACAAACAAACAGAAGTGCTAAAATACAAAATATTACCACTGTTTTACAAATGCTGATGCACTGAGCAGCCATTTTGAGTCTTGAAGTCGGTGTTGTTGCAGTTCCTTCTATTTTCTGAGCAGAAACTCTGACGTAAGGAGACGTTCCAGTTAAAAGTTCCTACTGGGAACCGGAATTTCCAACTTCTGAGTACAAATGGAATGCAACATTAGTTATAACCGTGCTCCAACACACATACTGTACCTGTAGCTTTAGCTTTGTGGTCCTCCAGAAGTTTGAGACCCGTGCTAAGATCATAATGGGGAAAATGCAGAAATCGATCATTCTTTTGAATATTTAAACATATGCAGTGGAAACCACAGGTTTTAACAAGTGTAATGAGACATTAGGAAAATCTGACAAGTCTAACAAGCTTTAGGACACTAGTGCTTTTCTGTTGCCATCAAATATGGAGAGGGAAAAAATTTGATGTACCTCAAGAATAAATCATTCAAAGTGGAAGGCTGCATCCAAAACAATTTGGCTTAAATACAGGATGGAGACACCAGCTTCAAATTTTTATCGTGAATATGTGCTATAGCAGAGATTCACAAACTTTGGGAATTGTCATTCGAACCCCATTGATCCCCACTGAAAATATTTACTTGAAGTCCCCTTAAATTTTAAGTTAAAGGGATAGTTCACCCTAATATAACAAATTCTGTCATTAATTGCTCATCCTTATGTCGTTCCAAACCCGTAAGACCTTCGTTCATCTATGGAACACAAAATAAGATATTTTTAATAAAATCCGAGAGCTTTCTAAACCTGCATAGACATCAACACAACTACCACATTCAAGGCAGAAAGGAAGTAAGGACAATAGTTCATGTGACATCAGTGGCTCAACTGTAATTTTATGAAGCTAAGAGAATACTTAAAATAATGAAGGAAAACAAACAAACAAAAAAAATAATAATAATAATGAATGTTTCTGATATTTTAATGATGTCCTTACTACCTTTCTGGGCCCTGAATGTGTCAGTTGCATTGCTGTCTATGGAGGTTCAGAAATCTCTCGGATTTCATGAGAAATATCTTAATTTGTGTTCTGAAGATGATTAAAGGTCTTATGGGTTTGGGCGACATGAGGGTGAGTAATTAATGACTTTTGAATTTTTATTTTTGGGTGAACTAACTCTTTAATATTTAAAGGAGAAGACTTCCAAAACAAAGATTCACATATAATGTACTCACCCCATTGTCATCCAAGATGTTCATGTCTTTCTTTCTTCAGTCGTAAAGAAATTATGTTTTTTGAGGAAAACATTTCAGAATTTTTCTATATGTAATGGACTGATATGGTGCCCCGATTTTGAATGTCCAAAATGCAGTTTAAATGTGGCTTCAAACAATCCCACATGTGGTTGTAAACGATCCCAGTCAAGAAAGAAGGGTCTTATCTAGCGTAACGATTGGTTATTTACATAAAAAAATACAATGTAAATACTTTTTCTTCTAAAACAGCAATATAGGATGATTTTGAAGTTGAGGGAGAACATGAGATGGGAGCTTTTCAACATAAACTAACTGTCATGAACCGGAAAAACAGTTTAGGCAGAGTGAGATAAGATGTGCATTTGACATTAAAAAGTACATAAATTGTATTATTTTTATGAAAATAACCGATCGTTTCACTAGATAAAACCCTTCTTCCTCGGCTGGGATCGTTTACAACCGCATTTGGGATCGTTTGAAGCCGCATTTAAACTGCATTTCAGAAGTTCAAAATCAGGGCACCATATCAGTCCATTACATGTTCACAGTTCTCTCATATTGTTTAATGGTGACATGACATGTCGGTAAACAGATTTTAAGTGTTTAATTTTGATATTTATTTTGATTTTATCATTTTTATTTTACTTTTTTATGATTCAAATCATCATTAGCTTTTTATCAACTCATGATTCCCCTGCGGTTACCTTGGAAATCCTGGTGCTGATCCCAGAACTAACGTTATACTAATAGGTTCTGTAAAATTCTGTTTAAAACACCCAGATCTCACATAGTAAATGTGTGTTGGGCAATATGTTGGATATATTGTACAGCTAGAGGAGTCAGCTGAGTGTATTTCAAGTTCATGTCTCTTGTGATTCCAGGCCAGAAACATTGCTCTTTGTCTGGAATTCAGAGATTCGGATGAAGAGGACGCTGTCCCACTAAAGGTAATGTCACACAAATGCTCAGTCAGAGCTTGTTGTGATTTTACCACAGACCTCCAGACAAGCCATATTTTGCCATATAACAGGTTCAATATGTACACTACCTGTCAAGATTCTGAGGGTTTTTGATAGTAATGATGCTGAAAATTCAGCTTTGCATCACAGGAATGAATTACATTTTAAAATATATTACAATAGTAAATTGCAATTGCAATAATATTTCACAATAGTACTGTTTTACTGAATTTTGATCAAAGTATGCCACTTTGTTGAGCATAAGAGATTTGTCTCAAAAATGAGTCTAAACTTTCACCAAGTGATTTAGTTAATTTGTGCATCTACAAGTAATCTGATAGCTGTCTGCTGTCTGTTTTGTCAGTGTATATACGGGCGTCCAGGAGGACATCTGTTCTGTAAGAAAGTGTTTGCTGCCGTCTTACACCACCAACAGAATCCAGAGTTTTATGAAGAGGTGAGACATTTACTTCTGAGCTTCACAGCTCTATATGTTTGTGTGTTTCCAGTGCTTATGATCAACCTCTTGCATTGTTTGTGTGTTTCAACGCTCGTTTTTAATGTGTCCAGTTTAAGATAGAGTTGCCGGCTCAACTGACGGACAGACATCATCTTCTGTTCACTCTCTATCACATCAGCTGTGACAGCAACAGCAAAGCCAGCACTAAGAGACGAGAACAGGTGGAGACACAAGGTGAGACACACATTCACATAAAACCTTTTGAAGTTTGACGTTTTAAAAGCCTCTGCCATTTCCAGGGACCCCGTTTTTTACATGCTCGTTCTGTTTCTGTGTTGTGTTTTGTGTGTGTCTGTAGTGGGTTATGCATGGCTCCCTTTGCTGAAGGATGGCAGAGTCATTATGAACGAACAGCAGGTGGCAGTGGCTGCAAACCTGCCATCAGGTTACCTGAGTTACCAGGAGAACAGCAGCAAGGTGAGAGAAACACTGATTTTTTTTTTTTTGTTTCGTTTTGTTTTTTGTTTTCTTTTGTGTGTGTTTTTGTTTGTTTGTTTTGTTGCATTGTGTTCAGGGCCAGATTAACACTTTGTTGTACCCTGGGCAACAATATTCAAGGGCCCCAGCATCACCACCCCAGGATCACCATAATATGGTCATATATAGAATATATTACTGTAATATACAGTAAATATACTCAATACTTCAAATCCTAACTGTCATCATATTTTGATTTACAAATATTTAAATGTTCATAGAACTACAAATGCACTACTATGTCCCCTATCAAAGACATTTACTCACATATGATGCTATGAAAACAAAACACATCAGCATCTGTGTATAATCTGGTAAAATTGACCCACTACATTGAGAGGGAGGGAAGTATCCTCCATTTTCACAAAAAATGAATAGATAAGCAACCACTTTCAAACCATCGTTTATTTAACAACACTTATTCCCAATAGAAATGTTTGGAATTGATAGAGCTATCACAGAAGACAAGGCAATCAAGTTATTAGTCCAACACAAACAATTTGAAATCTGCCAGTTATCCCTCCACAACAATTTACAGCATTTTCATAAAGCTGGCACCTCAAGGAAAAAATAAAAAAATAAAATGCAGTATCACTATTTGATCATAAACATTTTGATCCTAAGCTCATTTAACTTGTTTTAAAATAGAACAACAACATGTTATAGCACAATTAACCAGTTAAACGTTTTAGTGCTACATAAATACACTACACAATACTAAATACACAAAACAATTTCTCTGAAGAAGACAAGATAAAATAAATGCTATATAATCTGGCAAAACACACAACTTTAGTCCTAAATAATGAGGAAGTGCATGTTTGAATTTGAGTATATAGGTATATACTTTAAATTTTCAGCGTTTCTGATGTCCTTTTCCTTTTTTAATTTTCGCTTCGCGCTCCCACTTAGCTTCTCCATTTTTTTCTGTTGTAGCAACGCCTGACGTCACGTAACGCGCTCGGGCTCGGCGTAAGCTTTGACCCACCTCATGCGGACTGACCAATGAGGAGAGGGTCTTAACTTGAGGCCCTCTCTTCATTGGTCAGTCCACATGAGACTGACTCTCAACCGCTCTCAACTCACGTTCAAAGTCATAGGCAGCGCAGCATATCTCTGTGCAGCGCAAAAGCCCGGGTGGACATTTTGTTAAATATAAAGCGGGAGATTACAGATACAGTATATTTTGCTCGTGCCGTTGCTGTCCTGGGCCCTTTAGATGTCGTGGGCCCCTGGGCAATTGCCCAGTTGCCCGTATGGTTAATCCGGGCTTGATTGTGTTGTGTTTTTGTTTTGTTGTATTAGGTTGTTTTGTGGTGTTTTCTTGTGTGTGTTTTTATTTTGTTGCTTTGTTTGTTTTTATGTTTTGCTTTTTTGTTGTTTTGTTTTGTTGTAATATGTTGTTTTGTTTTAATTTTGTGTTTTGTTATGTTTTGTTTGTTGTGTTGAGAGTGTAATATTATGAATGTTTTATTTTAAAATTATTTATTTATTTTCATTTAAAATTTTTCATTTCATAAATAGCTTTTCATCAACTTACAAATGTCTTGCAGTTCCTTACCAAACCTCCAGGGGTTCATGGTTTTGGTAAACCCTGGCTTAAAGGAGAACTCCACTTCCAGAACAACGATTTACAAATAATTGACTCACCCCCTTGTCATCCAAGATGTTCATGTCTTTCTGTCTTCAGTCTTAAAGAAATTATGTTTTTTGAGGAAAGCATTTTCTTCTCTTTATAATGGACTTCATTGGTGCCCCGATTTTGAGCTTCCAAAATGTAGTTTAAATGCAGCTTCAAAGGCTCTAAACGATCCCAGCCGAGGAAGAAGGGTCTTATCTAGTGAAACGATCGGCCATTTTCTTTCGAAAAATAACAATTTGTGTACTTTTTAAGCACAAAAGCTGGTGTAGCACAGGCGTCCACGTTGCTATGAATTAGTAATTGGTCGTTCTTGAACGATTCTTTTATTTTGAACGAATCTTCAGTGTGACTCGGAAGAACGAGTCATCTCGGGGAGTGATTCGTTCAGTCGTGCATGCGCAACATCCTATTAGGTTCTTTACTGGAATTAGTTCACCTGTTTCGAGTCTTCGGGTTTTTCGAGTTGTTCGTTCATCTTATGGGGCTGTCACATGATGAACAAACGACTCAAACCTGAAAACTTGTCAGATAATAGGTGAGGTGAGCTAATCATAGACTAAAGACCCAGGTAAACAATGAATTAATCTTTTCTGTTTCTTATAGCATTATAGTTTTGTCTTGTTTGTAGTGTATCAACGTTTGTGTAAGCAGTAGATGTGTTAGGGAAGAAACACGTAACATTTGAATTATATTTGCTAAAATTAACGAAATGACTCTGAAAAAAAAAAAAACGTTCATTTTGCTGAACGAGACTCAAAGGTCCGAGTCGATAAAATGATCCGAATCTCCCATCGCTACTACGAATCACGTGTAAGTTCATCGTCTGTGTACTGAGTATGACAAAAAACTCCATCTTGGAGGACATCGTTGTACCTTTTTGTTTGTAAACAACGTTTGACTTACTTGCACTTTCTTAGTCTTTGCGTGTTCGCTTTGTAAACACTGGGTCTGTGGTTCCGCGTGACCTTTCGACATGATTCAATAGTACGTAGCATTGTGAACACGCATCCCAGAGCCTGTGCTACACAAGCTTTTGTGTTTAAAAAGTATATAAAAAAAATTCTTTAAAAAATGACTGATTGTTTCGCTAGATAAGACCCTTCTTCCTCGGCTGGGATCATTGAGAGCCTTTTGAGTCTGCATTTAAACTACATTTTGGAAGTTCAAAATCGGGGCACCAATGAAGTTCATTATATGGAGAAAAATCCTGAAATGTTTTCCTCAAAACACATAATTTCTTCACAAATGAAGACAGAAAGACATCAACACCTTGGATGACAAGGGGGTGAGTAAATTATTTGTGAATTGTTTTTTGCAAGTGGAGTTCCCTTTTAAAGAGTTCAGCTGGTTAAAGGCCCTTTCTAATCCATGTTTCCTGTGCATTAAGTAAATGTGTGTGTGTGTGTTACAGCAGCACACTGGTCAAGAGGTGAAGTGGGTGGATGGTGGGAGGCCATTGCTTAAAGTCTCCACACAGCTGGTGTCCACTGTATACACACAGGTATGAAGGGTCCACCTTACACATCTTGGATTTTCACATAGTTAAGAGATACAAAATATGATATTAAGCATTCACTAGTTCTTATTTTTTACCTTTTCCTTCTCATTAGGATCAACATCTGCATAACTTCTTCCATCACTGCCAGAGTATTGAATCCACAGGCCAATCAGGAGGAGAACTGATCAAATACCTGAAGGTACTTCTTGTTTGTTCTTCCTGAGGATGTTTGAGGCCTGGACGTTTTTTTTTTTTTTTTTTTTTTTTTTTGCTTAGGCAGGCATTTCTCACCCATCTCATCCTGAAATCAGATCCATCTCTTTCGTCCTTTAGAGTCTGCATGCCATGGAGGCTCATGTGATGGTAAAGTTCCTCCCCACCATACTGAACCAGCTGTTTCGTGTGCTCACCATCTCCAGTCAGGAAGATGTTGCGGTGAACGTCACCAGGTCTGTGCTGAGCAGCTTTCATCTGCTGTAGTGCACCTGTTACAGTGTTATTTTAGTATGATTTATATACTAATCATAGTTTTTATTAATATTTTGAGTTAGGGTTAGTTTATTATTATTATTATTATTATTATTATTATTATTATTATTATTTATTAATTTAGGTTTAATTTCTTTTTATTGCAGTTCTACCTCTGTTATTTTATTTTATTATTTTTCTATGTTTTGTTGATAGTTAATGATAATAACCCTGGTACTCATTTTGTCTGACATTTTATCTCTCCTTTCATCAGGGTGATGGTCCATGTTGTGGCTCAGTGTCATGAAGAGGGTCTGGAACATTACTTGCGTTCTTATGTAAAGGTGAGCTGCATCATGACATGTCACATTGATTTGTGATGTAAAACAATTAATTTTAATTGTAACCCTGTGTAATCAGCATTCTTGTTTTCCCACGTTTTGTTTTTGAGTAGTATGTTTTGAAGGCTGAGATTAACTTAACCAATGGTAAAACTGTTCATGAGGAGCTGGCAAAAGCCGTGACTTCCATCCTGAAACCCTCGACTGACTTCCTCACCAGCAACAAACTGCTGAAGGTACAACTAGTGAATCAGATTCAGCACCCCTCACAAGAAGTAGACTTCCAGTTTTTCTTATTAAGTTATGTAGAATACTAAAATCAATGTACTGGTAGTATAGTTACATGTGTACTATTTCAAAACTTCCCAGGTCAAAATTGGCCCAATTTTTAGTTCAGAAAAGTATGTTTTTAAGTGTATACTTTGAATACACAGCTGTAATTTAAATGTATGTTTACTTAAACCTTGCAGGAATTGTTGATAAAATCAGTCAAATGTTGGTCTGTTTATTCAAAAAAAAAAAAAAAAAAGATCAGGTTGAATTTCAGTCCTATTTGCTTTAAGTTTTTTCATCCTAAAGTTGACTTATTATAAACTTACCATGAAAGTTTATTGGATAGTACTCCAGCATATATTTTACACACTAAAAATCTAAAAGTAGCCAATATGTTTGGGGAAAATGTATTTAATATGCTACTTTATCAAAAAAAATTGAAAAAAAAAATAAATAAAAATAAATATATACATACATACATACATGAAAATTAACGTGAAAATGTGTAAAAATCTTATTTTTAGTTTGAAATAAGTATACTTGAAGAGTTCAGATGCAAAAGCATCTAAGTCTAACGTTTTTCATTAAAATTATCATTTCTTTCTAGTTACTATGTATAGGTTTCTATGTAAGTACTGGTACTTCTGAATGGGTTAAGGGTTGGGATTTAGGGCATTTGACGTGAAAGTACTCGATGAACATAAACTATGTGTCAGGAGCATTCACTCAGTATCATTATCTCATTTTTGACCAAGATGGCTTTTAGAGGCTTTTGCATTGGAACTCTTCACTTGTAAGTAAACTTGTAAGGGACTGTTCATGGTTTAGTGGCTTTTGCTTGTGTTATAGATACTGTATATTGTCTTCAATCTGTATTCTGTCTCCTCTAGTACTCCTGGTATTTCTTTGAGGTCTTAGTCAAGTCTATGGCTCAGTACCTGATTGAGACAGGCAAAGCCAAGGTGAGTTTGAGTTAACATCACAGGATGTTCTTGTATGGACAAACACCACATGTGTGTTCTTCTGAAAATATCAAAATGTAGTTTATTTCTGAACTTCTTCATAAGTTCATGTCTATACTCACAAAAGCAAAAATCTGTTGTGTTTTCTTGACAATTGAAAAATAATCCCCATGATTTAATCCCTACCTTGTCCTTAAGGTGTCAAGGAACCAGCGTTTCTCAGCTTCATTCTATCACTCCGTGGAGACCTTGGTGACCATGCTGATGCCTCATATCACACAGAAATACAAAGAAAACCTGGACGCAACACGAAATGCCAATCACAGCCTCGCTGTTTTCATCAAGGTGAGTCGCAGTGTTGCCAAGCCTGTGGTTTTCCCGCAGAATCGGGCTGCTGTAGCCACGGGTTGCTTTTCATGTCTGTGGGTTGAAGCAACCCCACTAACATAATACTTAACCCCTGCAATGCTAATTTTACCAGGAGAACCCCCTCCAAAGAACACGTTTTTTAGCATTGAACCCCCTTCAAAACGTGATTGGGCGGGTTTTGTTGTTAAAACCTGGCAAACCCGGTGAGCCGATCTGCTAATCTGCTTTCACATCTTGTGTTGCTTGAAAGGCTCGAGATCTGAAAGTTAGAAATCATGTACACTGTTTCTTTTGTTTTGATTTTATTTGTACTGTACACTGTAAAAAATAAAAAACACAATTTGTTGAGTCAGCTTAAAATAATTTGTTACCCTGCTGCCTTAATTTTAAGTTCAGTCAACTAAAATAAGTTTAGTAAACTTGAAATGTTAAGTTGTGCTAAGTAACAATTTAGATGTTTGTGTTTGCTAAATTTAACAGATGGGTAAGTAACCCAGCTGCCTTAAAATTTTAAGTTGATTCAACTCAAATATCTAAGTTGTCACTTAGTATAATTTAACATTTCAAGTTGAATAAACTTTTTTTTGAGTTGACTGAACTTAAAATTTTAAGGCAGCCAGATTACAAATTATTTAAAGTTGACTCAACAAATTGTTTTTTTTACAGTGTAGTTGCAACTAAACTATTGGTGATATATTCAAGCAAAATGTACTTCATTGATAGCAGATAATTTGTGAATTTAGTTTACATCAACCACAAACCAAAGCTCTCACAAAAGCACTCTAGTTTGGTTATGTGAAGCGGTCAATAGTTTGAATTACACATCTTTACAATAAAATGAACCTGTTGTACATTATTTTGAGGCAGCGTTATTTTTTCAGTTTTCGTTTTAAGTTTAAGTCATTTGTATTAATTTATGTTATTCAGCTTTATTTTTATTGCAGTTTTGGTTTTAGTTAACAGTAACAACACTGGTTTGATGATTAAAGACACATGCAGAATCTTGAATGAGTCAGTAAACTCTACCATTGCTTGTTTTCACCAGCGCTGTTTCACCTTCATGGACAGAGGGTTCGTCTTCAAACAGATCAACAACTACATGAACTGCTTTATGCCTGGAGATACAAAAGTAATTTGCTTCTACTTGTATATCTCTATTAACAACTATATATGAGATTAGGATTTTTTTTAAATATATATTCCATTTCTAAAAGATTTCCCGTGATGCAACCTGAAACCTCTCTCTCTCCTTTTTCTTTCTCACTCAGACGTTGTATGAGTTTAAGTTTGAGTTTCTGAAGGTGGTCTGTAATCATGAGCACTACGTTCCTCTCAATCTGCCCATGCCGTTCGGGAAGAGCCGAATCCAGCGCTTTCAAGGTGATCTGTAATCAAGGAGAAGATCAGAAACACATTATAGTCAAAGACCTTGTTAAATCAAATTGGACTGAATTGAAGGATGATATCTCTCAAATTTTAGCATAATTAGTATATTTTATTATGGCCTTTACAATAGCCACCTTCTTCTAATCCACTGGCCTTCAGCAAACATCCAAGAGGGCCTCAAGATTACTTAAATGAGTTAAAATAAGACAGAACGAACATTAAAATAAGCTAAAGCAGCTACAAATAAATGTGTTTTTATTTATACTTTTTCCAAAGCCAAGATTCCCAAGGTCTTGAAAACCTTGAATATATAAGGTGGTTACATTCAGTTGAAACTTTTAAATTCATCACAGTCACAAAAATGTGAAAAAAGAATGATTTGATGATTTACTGTTTGAATGTGCACTGCTCTAAATTATTGGGTGGACTATTCCGATTTAATTCTTGATTTTTATATATATGCCTGTTGTTTTCATTACTGTAGTTCAGGAGTGAACTCACATCCTTCTCTCTGTGTCTCTGTCAGATCTTCAGCTGGACTACTCTTTAACTGATGATTTCTGTAAGAATCACTTCCTGGTGGGGCTAATGCTAAGGGAAGTGGGTGGAGCTATGCAAGAATTCAAAGACATCCGTCAGATCGCTGTACAGGTGCTGAAGAACCTGATGATCAAACACGCATTTGACGATCGCTACACCTCCAAGGTGAATGAGCGTTGTTGTGTGTACTGTATTGTGTGTTATTTTGGTATGAGCATGTGTGCTAACACAACTGTGAATCTATTAAATATAAAATGTATGTTTTGTATGTTTTACAGGGTCAGCAGGCTCGCTTGGCTACGCTGTATCTGCCTCTGTTCAGTGTGCTGCTGGAAAACGTCCACAGGCTCAACATTACAGATGTGCTTCCTGTGACCAACCAGACTAACATTGTAAGACTGACACCTAGTGTTTATTTCAGGCTGCAGACATATATAAGCACATATTACTGGAATGCAGGCTTGTTGTAGGTTTAAAGAAATAGTTCACTGAAAATGATGCTGTTCCAAACCTGATTTAGTTTCTTCTATAGAATGCCAAAGAAAATTTTTTTTTAAATAGCAGTGTTTTTGTCCATAAAATGAAAGTCAATAAAGTTCAATGTTGCTTAGGACACATATAAACATATAAACAAAATGAAACATTTTTCAGAATACCTTTTTGTGTGTTTTTCAGAAGAAAGAAAGTCATACAGAGTCAGACCATTTAATATTTGGATTTAATTTTTTGGATGCACTGAATTTTTCGTTTGATTTGATTCTGATGTAAATGGTCTTGATTCTTTTTGTTTTGATTTTAATTTTGATTCTCACTCAAATCCAGCTGCATGTGTCTACACTACCTTTTTGAAGTTTGGGGTCAGTAAAATTATATTTTTGAAAGAAATTAATATTTTTGTTCATCAAATTATTGGTTATTTTAAATTTTGATAATTTTTAAAATTGTAATAAGGTTAATTTACCATATATGTGAACAAATAAATGCGTTCTTCTAAGAACATAAAGCAGTTTTACTGACCTCAAACTTCACACATCCATTGAAAAAATAGTGAACATAAAGTAATACATCTTAAATTATATCAATTTTCTATCAATTTTCCATCTATACATTTCTATGTATCAATCTATCAAGAATTTAATATCAATATAAGGTTGTTTGAATTAGTATTTATAGTTAGTTTTTGTAGTAGTTGCAAGTATAGTTTTCAAAGTAACAAAAAAAATGAACATATACTAACATGCTACAAAATGTGTAGTGAAATATGAATTACAGTACAATAAGTGACCAAAATATAGAGAGTTTATCTGGTAACAGGTAACTCTTGAAACCGACTTATCTTTGTGTTTTGTATTCCAGAATGGCCGTGATGATCATGTCATGGTGACACCTACAAAAAATATGGCCAGTCCAGTGGACAGCAGCCTGCATAAAGATGTGCTTGGGGTGATTTCAGGAACAGGTGAGACAAAGCGTCTTAACCAGCCACTATCTGACAGTTTTACAGAAACAAGCAATGTGTTTATCCTCACTGAAAATGCTTTGCAACATGATGCAATCATTACTAGTCATCAACAACTAGGCATCTTGTAAACTTCCAATTTTAGAAAAATTAGATTTTTGACTATTATTTCCAATGTCAGGCTTAACAGGGTTAAAGTAAATACATTCAGATTATTGTTCTGTGAGAAATATGATTTGAGAGTGATTAATGTGTCGAGTACATTAATGTGTTTTGTGTTTGTCAGCCTCCCCTCACACTCCGACCGTGAGCTCTGTGCGGTACGCTGACTCACGCAGCTCTCTTATTAGCATTGACTCTGGAAACGGCCTATCAGAGCGCAGCATTGACAAGCCACACCCTCTAGACAAGGTACTGCTCACATGACTTGACTGTCACTTTTGCGTACATTATTTATCATGGACTGTTATCATGTTTGTGTTTGTGTGCCGCAGTGTGTGTGTAGGGTTGTATGTTTATCCTTGTATGAGCAGTAGTGTGTGTGTGTGTGTGTGTGTGTGTGTGTGTGTGTGTGCTAACCTGTGGTTGTGTGTCTCCTGCTGTCGCTGCGGTCAGCGGGAGGGTTTCACTCGCCGTCACTCTGCCAGCGTGCTGCGTTTCTTTACTGACTCAGAGGAGACGTCGCTCTCTGCACGTCTCAAACGCCAGACCATGGATTTCTCTCTGCTGTCTACACCGTCTGAGCAACACACACATCCTACACAAGTATTACATCAGCGCTGACCTTTGACCTCTGCCCTGCTGCCCTGCTATTACCACTCACCTTTGATCTCTTACCTTGCACTGTCCCAGTGTGGTGTGCCTGTGTGCATGTGGCTTTACTGATTCTCCATTCCCTTAGCTAGAAGATAATGATTGACAATCTTAAAGAGGTCATATTGCATTTTGTTTTCCTTGAGGTTAACGTAAACAAAGGATAGTTCACTCAAAAATCATAATTTTGTAAGGTATTAATAAGGTATGAAATAAATTATGCATTATAAAAAATGACTGCAGAGGCCACTAACGGCCTGATGATTGTTTTTACACTTAATCCTATATTTAATATTGACTACACAACATTTAATTCAAATGTCCATGTAATCTTTAATATTTGGACATTTCTTTACTAAAGAAATGCTACAGCCCCTGCAATTTCCTGAATATGTCGACATCAAAACGTGTAAACTAAGCAAGGGTTTAAACTTTTATTTTGAAATCAATAAACCGTTAGCAAATTAAGATATTGATGTATTCTTCTGTGAAGCTTAATAAAAGATTAACCTCATAAATCTGATAAAATGATGCACGTTGCATTTCCAGATAAACGTTATAATTAACTCAAACTCATAACAATATGCAGAGATGGAGTTCAATACATATAACTTTAGTTTTACATCCCTATTTTATAGAGAGTTTGAAGGCAAGTCAATGGATATCACACAAGAAACGTGCAAACTTTGCGCATTAGTTATGCCGGTGGACGTCTTAACTTCAGTCAATTCGCTATACAGAAAGCGAAAGTAAAAAACACTGACGAAGCTGCATTAACGGCGCATATTCTCTCAGAGACGACAAGAGACGAATCTACTTCAACATATGCCGATAACAATGTCTAAAATAACCGACTAAAATATATAATAAAATAGATAATAACTGTCTAAAATAGAACCCCCCACCCAACCCCATCCCCGGTCCACAAGAGTATTTTCAAACTGTAACCGGTCCGTGGAGAAAAAAATATGTGGAAGCTGCTGAATCATATAGAGAAGGACTGGCTAAGACGGAAAGGGCACAGTAATTTGACAAACTTACAAATTAATAGGTGGTAAAGATATGTACGAGCAGTATTAATTAAGATATTAGCCTAATATTTCTCCTGCCTGGCTGGAAATGATAAGAACAAACACAAGTGTTGTCAAGATTCTTGCCCTGGAAATCCTGGTTCAGTTTGGCCAAGCACAAACACCTTTTGTTCCTCAAGACAGTTTTTTGCACTCTTCTCTTGATTTGTTATAACTTTTGGCAGTCTGTAGTGCTCCAAATGTTTTTCCTGGTCCGACTGATTAGTACAGCCCAAAACATGACAATAATTGACCATTTTCAGCAGCAATAATCAGCAAAATATGCAAGTTCTGTTCAGTTCAGTGGCATTGTTTAAATTCCGTGCCTCCAATATGGCCGACCAATGACATGTTGTGAAAACACTCAATAACATCATTAAATTTCATTCACACCTAGCTTTAAAACTCCTGCTCAGATGGACATAGCTGCCCTCAAACTCATACTATGACAGTCTGCTTAGATTTTTATTCATACACACATTTCTGGACAAGAAACAATAACACTTTTAATGAATTATGGGTTTGTTACAGAATGAAAACACACATTTGTAAAATTCACCAGTGGTACCAAACTGCTGCATGATGCATCATAGATCTGTTTATAACAAGCGTCAGTTTAGATCTTATTTATTTCATCACTGAATTGTTTAAATCAAAACAACAACACAATAATAATTCAGCTTTAGTTCTGTGAGTTTATGTCAGTGAATATGCATGAATATACATGTGCTTTGTACTAAGTACTTAATTGTTTTACAGTGTTATGACATTTTTTTCAAGGAAGTTTATCTTCATTATTTTCTCTTAATATGATAATTAAATTAGGTTTATAGCAGGCGTTAACAGTGACTGAACAAACATTAATGTAATTGAAGGTCGAGGTCTGATTAGAGAGAATAACGACCCCGCCCCCCTCCTGTCAATCACTGTGTCACACCACCCCAATACACAACACACTACATCACACCCACCAGTTGGGGCGCTACAGAGTCCCCCCTGCAGGGCTGTGGTGGGTGGCTGCAGGGGGACCACAGTACTTACAGCAAGAGGGAAAACTTACTAGAGTCATTTAGTACCTCAAAGATTCCAAACATTCTCTGTCATTGTGATGTTATCGATATTAAACATGACAAACATGGCTGAGAGGCACAGGGAAACACATAAAGCTGAAAGCACTAGGGCCCCCTGCAGGGCTGTGGCGGGCAGGTGCAGAGGGGCCCTGTAGCGCCTCAAATGGTGAATGCGATGTAGTGTGTTGTGTGGTGGGGTGGTGTGACAGTGATTGACAAGAGAGGGACGGGGTTGTTATCTAATCAATTGAGTTTTATTGATTTATAGCAACCCTGCCCAACCTCGTCCTTCATTTACAATAATGCTTGTTAACCACTGTTAACATCTGCTATAAACCTGATTTAATAAGCAAGCACATAGATAATAATCAAGAACATGAATGTCTTTGAAATGATGCCATAACATTCTAAAACAATGCACAGCAGTGAACAACAAATGAAGTTTACAATGCATATTAATAAACAATGTCGTAATAGCCTCTCTTTTATTTAGAGTGTTATTGTGTCTTGCACCATAAATGTGTGAATAATAATAAAAATATGTGCAGGTTTTTGAAAATGCAGGGCTTTTTTAAAGGATTAGTTCACTTCCAGAACAAACATTTCCAAATAATTTACACACCCCTTTGTCATCCAAGATGTTCCTGTCTTTCTTTCTTCAGTTGTAAAGAAATTATGTTTTTGAGGAAAACATTTCAGGAATTATCTCCATATAGCGGACTTCAGTGGTGCCCCCAAGTTTGAACTTCCAAAGTGCAGTTTAAATGCAGCTTTAAATGGCTCTAAATGATCCCAGCCAAGGAAGAAGTGTCTTATTTAGCGAAACAATCTGTCCTTTTTGCAGTACGCATGGGTGTTCTTTGTAATCCGGGTCAATACAGTTAGGGTATGTCAAAAAATCATCTCATTTTCTTCTTCAAAATCAAAATCGTCCTACAACGCTGTTTTACATTTTTTAAAGGTTTTTACCTTGTTGTAAAGGCCGTTTGATCTTCTTTGCATGTTCACTTTGTAAAGACTGGGTCGGTATTTCTGCAGCGATGTAGGACGATTTTGAAGTTGGGGTAGAAAACGAGATGGGAGTTTTTCGACGTACCCTAACTGTCTTGAACCAGAAAGTTCACACAGACATAGACAAGACAAGTGTTTGAGGTTAAAAAGTATATGAATTGTCCATTTGTTTTGAAAATGACCGATCGTTTTGCTAGATAAAACCCTTCTTTCTCTGCTAGGGTTCATGTAGGGCCATTTGAATCTGCATTTAAACTACATTTTGGATATTCAAACTCGGGGGCACCATAGAAGTCCACTATATGGAGATAATTCCTGAAATGTTTTCCTCAATAAACATAATTTCTTATCGACTGAAGAAAAAATGACATGAAAATCTTGGATGACAAGGGGCTGAGTAAATTATCTGTAAATTTTTGTTCTGGAACTACTGATTTAAACCATTATTTGAGTGAAAAATGCTACAAAATAGCAACTGCTGTTTGATATGCACATTTAACACAATAGCATTTAACAAAATGTGTTAATATTACTGTTTTTGTTTGTTTGTTTTAAAAAGACTAAAACTGAGGAACGTTAGATCAGTCAGAATTATTTGATTCTACTGTTTTAGAATTATATTACATGTGTATATAATTGTGTAAATATGCAGATATTTACACAATTATATGCAGGATTTACATTATACTTTTTTTTCTTTTGCAAATAAACTGCATTTTAACTGCCCCAAAAAGTATTTGGACACTTAAGCAACTCTTTCTGCAGTAGATCAAACCAAACAGTTTAATTTAAAAAGTGACAGCACAAACACCAAGCTAAAACTGAATTAATTATTGTATTATTGTATTGTAAATAATAAAATTTAAATATTATATAAATGAAAACAAATAAACTGCATTTTAACTGCAGTCACACCAGAACACCTTTTGTTATCCTCTAGTCATCTAATTCAACCAGGTGTGTTAGTTGCACATTATTTAGATATGGATGTTGAATAAAATAGTTTTATAGTGATTACATATTTAGGCTTTGTTTGTTTGCTTGTATAAATGGTCTTTTGGACTGGAGATTCTGTTTCAGGAATACATCTAACTCTGTGTCATGATATGACCTCTTTGAGATATCTTCCAGTGGAAAGCAGACATCTCTGTCAGTACATCTGTACTTTGTAGACATAACAGGGCAGATCTTGTGCCTAAATCCACAGCTGATGCTTTCAGTCAAAGGAAGCTGAGTCAGTAAATCTGTTGACTCCAGGAACGCTGTGGTGCACTGAATGATCTCTCTTTGATATTCTTTCCTTTTGTTGCATTTGAATCAGTCCAAAAACAGTGCTTCAGTCTCCAACTCTGTAGCCACATGATAAATGAAGTGAATAATCAGACGCAGTATTTTGTGGGTTTCATAGTTTCCACACGCTGCTGTCACACTGAGGATCTGCTGGCAGGGGAAAATGGGGGAAATTCTATCCAGTGCTGTTCTATGGTAGATACATTAGCAGCTTATGTGTGTGTGACTGCTGATCTCCTCCCTGTCTGTGACATCCTGTAAGGAAACAGCAGTTCTTGAACATGTGATTTGCCATTTTGAATGTGTGCAGTGCATTAGTGCTACTATATTGTGGTTGTCATTTTGTGTGTGACATTTAAACATGACATTTATGAGAATGTGCATGTGGTGGATGGAGGTGGATGTGTGTGTTAGTAAATGTGCATGTGTGTGAGTGCTAATAATTGCCTGAGTGTGTATTTACAGATGCCCCAAAAAGTATTTGGACACTTAAGCATCTTTTTCTGCAGTAGATCAAACAAAATATAGTTTAATTTAAAAAGTGATAGCACAAACACCAAGCTAAAACTGAATTAATTATTGTATTATTGTATGTAAATAATAGAATTGAAATATTATATAAATGAAAGTTAAGGTTTAAAACTTAAAAACAAATAATGTTTATATAATAAAACTGTCATTTTAATACTGTATATTGTAAAGATTTTCAGACAAGTGTGACTTAAGTGTCCAGAAGTGTCAGTGGTTTTGTGCTCTGTGAATGTCTGATCTAGTTTTCTCTGTCTCAGTGTCATGTCGCTGGGGTTCTGGGCAGTTCTTTGCTTCGCTGTGACAAACTGGATCAATCTGAAGTGAAGAGCGTATTAATGTGCTTCCTGCACGTGTTAAAGAGCATGTCTGAAGGTACATGAGATCTCTGAGATTATATGAACCTGCTTCAGTTGTATTTTAGTTGTCTGTTGTATGACCGATGTGTTTGCTGTGTGTTAGATGCACTGTTCAACTACTGGAATAAAGCTTCACCCACAGACTTGATGAACTTCTTTAGTCTGCTAGAGTAAGTGCTGCACTTCAGCTCCACAACTCACACACGTTGGGTTTCATGTTTATTGGGGGGGGATATCCATGGTTTTTATGTTGTACAAACTGTATTTTCTCCTCATTTACATGAACCCTGCAGATAAACCTACTCCTCACACAAAACTTTCTGCATTTTTAGATATTCAAAACACTGTATGATTTATAAGATGTTTTCCTCATTGGGACCATAAATGTCCCCACAATATTTACTTGTATTACTGTACTTCTGGACACACACACACACGCACTCCTGTCTGATCATTCATTTCTCATCTGATTTCAGAGTGTGTCTTCATCAGTTCAGATATATGGGAAAGAGGCAAATTGCAAGGTAATGTCTTTAATCTGCATTTCTTTTGTTTTACAAGCATTTATTAATATTGCATATATTTATAATAGTAGAATGTAAATACAGTGCACAGCATAAATGAGTACACCCCCTCTGAAAAAAAAAACAAAATATGTATTTTCTTAATGATCACTAATATAATTCATGGGAAGATGGCAAAATTAAAATGTATTAAACATATACTTAATAAAAACAAAAAATGTATGTCAATATTTTCTTTAAAATAAGTAAATTAACCAGTTTTGTTTACATGATGGATTGCAGAAATGAGTACACCCTAGATTTAATTCAGCAAATGTATAATATTCTAATACTTAATATGTCCTCCATAACTCTAAGTACACTGCTCTGAACCTTCTTGGCACTGAGAGTACAAGTTCATGACAAAGTTTCACATCTGTCCTGTTTAACTCCTAAAGGACGACCTGCTTAAATGCCCTGGTCATTAATGGGGAGTTTTGCTCAGCTAATCTTTACAGAATCCCCCACAGCTGCTCAAGAATTTTAAGATTGCGTGAAATAAATGTCCACTGAAGGATTTTCTCGATGGGAGAATGAATATCTTTATTATCATGTTGAAATGTGCCCAACAATGCAGGGAATGTGGAGAGGGTAGCATCTTCTGTTTCAGGTTTTTGCATTAAATCACACAGTGGTGTGTGAATTCATGACAGCATTGATAAAGCACAACTCCCTCACACCTTCAGCACTCATACATCCCTGTATAAAAGCTTTACTACCACTAAACATTACTATGGGAACCAGGCACTTCTCCACTGTACTCCTCCTCTAGCAATAACAGAACATTTTGGATGCTTTTGGATCTGAAATGATTGACTTGGTCTCTTGAGACCAGAGTATGGATTCCCAGAAGTCTATAATTTGTAAATATGTGTCTTGGAAGAGGTTCAATGAGTTTATTGTGCTTTGGCTCCAGTAGGTAATTCTAGTGGTAACAACAACCATGCATGTCACTTTTGCAGGCTGCGTCGTACTCTGTGAGATAAAGTGCCACTCTTTTCATAGCTTTTGCCGACTCTGAGACACTTGCATGGCATTTCTCGTGCTCTTTTCTTTTTCACTCACCACTAAATGAAAACTTATTTAAAGACCTGATTATTTCAGGATTATTTCAGAAGTCTTTTCACAAGTTAATTGTTTTTGAATGTTGGTGTTACTTCTCCTGTATTTTCACACTTAAAAATAATTTGGTATTCCTCTTGTAGCATTGTCCTCTTTTATGCTAAGAAATAAATCTCCTGCACTGTAAAAAAAAAAAAAAAAAAAACAATTTGTTGAGTCAACCTAAAATAATTTGTAACCTGACTGCCTTAAAATTTTAAGTTCAGTCAACTCAAAAAAAGTTTATTCAACTTGAAATGTTAAATTATACTAAGTGACTTAGATATTTGATTTGAACCAACTTAAAATTTTAAGGTAGCTGGGTAACAAATTATTTTAAGGAGACTCAACAAATTGTGTTTTTTATTTTTTACAGTGTGGTAGTTTTCCTCTCAAGTGGACCCATTGTTGCTAGCATTAAGTCTGAGTATGATTTATTAGGCTATATAACACTTTTACCTGTCAGGACATTACTTGCCTTTAAAAGTTTTGGTTCAATATGCTTACCTGTTGATCAAAAATTGCTTTAAACCTGCACTCTTTTTTTAATTTTTTTATTTAGTAGCTTTCAGGAGGGTGTACTCATTTTTACAACACAGCATTTTATCACTTCGATAAGAAAATCTTATTTTTCTGAATAATTTTGACGTTCTTCTTTGGTAATTGATCAAGCAGGCTTGTTGGAACATTACATCTCAAAAGAACCCTAACATGTCTTCTAAGTAAAGAATAATTGCTGAGTTTGTTAAGTTCTAGAGGGGGTGTACTCATTTGTGCTGTGCTCTATATATAATGAAATATATATATATATATATATAGGAACACTTTACAATAAGGGAAAAAAAAATACTTTAAATAACAGTGATCAATATATCTGCTACAGTGTTTATTAATCTTTGCATTAATGTTGGCTAATAAAAATACAACTGTTATTTTTAGCTTAGGTCCATTAAATAATATGTTAACAAATGAAACCCTTACCCTAATATAAAATGTTAGAAATAAGTAATATATAAATAATGTTTCATAATAGTATGTTTTGACTATGTAACCACCCAAAGTACTATAGCATTGTCATGGTGAGTTTTGCACGGACAAACACCACTAAATATATGTTATCTGTTATTGGCCAATATGTTTTAAAGATACCGACAGCAGCTACAAACACAAATCAGTGGACCACTAATAATTATCAAAGAAGCTTTATTGTTGTGAGTGAGTGTTTAATGAGCTCATAATTTAATCTTCTGAAGTTCATGTTACACTTTGACTGTCATCAGGACTCTGGAGGGTGCAGGGCCGGTGGTGCACGAACGACGCTCTCAGACTCTTCCTGTGTCCCGCAGCAGAACAGGAGCCTTACATATGAGACTGCAGCAGCTCAACAGCTTGGACAACTCCTACACCTACAACCACAGTGAGACACGCACAAATCCAGCTATTATAGCTTCAGCTTTAATTCATTTGTGAGATCAAATGAAATAAAGAGTTTTTTTTTAAATGAGTAGTTCACAAAATTAAAATTAGCAAAAAATCTATTCAGTCTCAGGCCATCCAAGATGTTGATGAGTTTGTTTATTCAGCAGAACAGATTTGGAGAAATGTAGCATTACATCACTTGCTCACCAATTGATCCTCGGCAGTCCAAACAGCTGATAAAAACATCACAATAATCTACAAGTAGTCTACACCACTGTAGTCTATTTCATTTCATGTGTGTGTGTGTTTGTAGATTACAGTCATTCAGATGCTGATGTGTTGAATCAGTCTCTGTTGGAAGGAAACATTGCCACAGAAGTTTGTCTAACAGTTCTGGACACACTGAGCATCTTCATCATGGGCTTTAAGGTCAGACATCATCATCATCATCATCATCATCATCAAGTGTTGCTCATGTGCTGTATGCCTCACTGATAACAGTGTGTGTTTTTATTTGTTTGTTTGCGGTCAGACTCAGCTGAGTTTGGATCATGGCCACAATCCCCTCATGAAGAAAGTCTTCCAGGTTCATCTCTGTTTCCTACAAATCAACCAATCAGAGACAGCCCTCAAACAGGTCTTCACTTCCCTTCGCACTTTCATCTACAAGGTGAGTGTGATAGTAGAATAAGCACATAAATCAAAGACTATTAAAGTGACAGTCCTGTCCCTAAATCTGACATAAATTACGATTTATGTGTGGTGGAAAATACAGACAAATTGGTGGAATCAAGTCATAAAATGCATAATGTCAACAGTTTTGGATAGAAAAATGTATACTTTGTTTAAAAAAAAAAAGGGAATTGTTAAATTTTCGTTTTATTTTATTTTATGCTTGATGTTTGATGTTTTATGCCTTTGTTTAATTAGCACAATTTTTGATAGTAAAAGTGATTAGATCATCAATCCAGATAAATTCAAATTTCTGGAAAAAAAAAAAAGTTAAAGTCCTATTATTATCAAAATTGTAATAACTTTTTAAATTGTTTTAAGTTTTATGCATTACATTTATTAGTCATGCTTTTTTATAATTAAAATCTAATTACATCATTAAATTGGAATCCAGAAAATCTAAAACAAAAATCGAATTTGGCAAAACAAGAGAATTTGAGAATAAAGTGCTAAATCTTCATGTCATTCCAAATTTCACGCTGTTCACGCTGCTGCTTTGCTGTTTTCTTTCATGTTTGTGTCCAGTTTCCATGTACATTTTTCGAGGGCCGTGCAGATATGTGTGCATCTTTCTGCTATGAGATCCTGAAGTGCTGTAACTCCAAACTGAGCTCCATCCGGAGCGACGCGGCTCATCTGCTCTACTTCCTCATGAAGAGCAACTTTGACTACACTGGACGCAAATCCTTCGTCCGCACACACCTGCAGGTGGAAAAATGACACATTTATCATATATTAGGCTGAAGTAACAGTGTTTGGATGTGTCTGGATTATTTCATCCAGTCTTTATTAGATTAGATGACAGCATGATGACAACATAACGATGGGATTATTTGTAATTCCGCAGGTGGTGATCGGCGTCAGTCAGCTGATCGCTGATGTCATTGGAATAGGAGGGACGAGGTTCCAGCAGTCGCTGTCGATCATCAACAACTGTGCCAACAGTGATAAAACTATCAAAGTTAGTTCATTTCAGATACACACATGTAAAAACACTAAATCCTGAAAGATCAGAGATGCATCTGATTATGGTGGGAATGATCTAGTTTTTGGGGACATGCAACATTATTGTGCTTGATTTTATATATATATAGTTTTGGACTGAAGGATAATAGCTTGTTCTGGGGCAAATCACACGCAGTCACTCGTCCCCTTCTCTCTCCCTCAGAACACAGCATTCCCATCTGATGTGAAAGATCTGACCAAGAAGATCCGAACTGTTTTGATGGCCACGGCTCAGATGAAGGAGCACGAGAGAGACCCCGAGATGCTGGTGGACCTGCAATACAGTCTGGCCAAATCTTACGCCAGCACACCTGAACTCCGCAAGACATGGCTGGACAGCATGGCCCGTATCCATGTGAAGAATGGAGACCTCTCTGAGGTACAAACACACACGGTCCCACACATACACATATTTCTGCATGTTTAACATACTGTGAAACTCATGTTTTCTGCTTTGGTTGTCTTCAGGCAGCCATGTGTTATGTGCATGTAGCAGCACTGGTGGCAGAGTACCTGAGGAGGAAAGGTTCGTCCACACACATGCACAAACACATGTAATGATGCTCTTATAGTCAAAGGATCATCATCTTTAGTCATGTGGAGTTGAGAAAGGAACACTTTAAATATAGTATAACAGTGACCATCTGCTGGAGAATTCTAGAAGTATTTTTCCATAGTATTTTTTGAACATTCATCAATAAAGAATCTTAAAACATTTTGAATTCAAAGCTAAATGCACTTTCAATACACTTTAAATATTCAATAATTAAATATTTCTAGTTACACATAATTAATATTAATAATAAAGTTACTTAGATTTCACATAAATTATTTTAAAAAATGCTTGTTGATCACTTTTCTTGCAGCAGGGTTAAATGTTTACACCACAGTTCAAAAGTTTGGGGTCAGTAAGATTTTTCTATTCATAAAAATATTCTCTTTATTAACAAATCCTGTAAATGTATTGCTCTTTCCACAAAACATTGATAATAAATGATTTGATTGGCAAATCAACATATTAGAATGATTTCTCAAGCATCATGATGTGACACCTAAGACTGGAGTAATAAGAC
This sequence comes from Labeo rohita, assembly GCF_022985175.1. NCBI lineage: Eukaryota > Metazoa > Chordata > Actinopteri > Cypriniformes > Cyprinidae > Labeo > Labeo rohita. Next base: position 4,112,042 of record NC_066877.1, on the reverse strand, counting down.
TGCTTTGATCACAGGAATAAATTACATTTTACAGTATATTACTGTTTTTACTGTGTTTTTGATCAAATAAATGCAACCTTGGTGAGCATAAGAGACTTTTTTTCAAAAATATTATCCTTACAAAAGCCTTACACACCCCAGGTTTTAGATTATATATTTTATTTTTTATCACTATGTTGTAGAAAGAGCCCAAATTATGAACATTTTTCAAAAGCATTTCAGTTTTGTTTCAGAGGAGTTGGACTTTGGGATTAAATATAATGTACAGTATTTAGTCATTAATATATACAGTTTATAACTACAGTTTGAATATAGATTCAAAATATTATATATGTGAAAAATGTGCATTGTTGAATTTTTTTTTTTTTTTTTTTTACAATTAAAAAAAAAAACTTGAGAATTAGATGTTTTGCTAAGTGTCTTAGCAAATAGTAATATATTCATATGATTTTTACTTTTTTAAATCCTACTGTCTGGTCTGCTGAGAAGACTTAAACTAATTTTAAGTCTCATCTTCCAGTAGTAATTGTTGTCTTGTCACAGTAATTTTTCAGTTTGTAATTACTATAACTGATTACTCAGTATGTTGAAGGTTTCCATATCAGTCTTGTTTCTTTTCTCACCTTTACTTTTTCCTCAAATCTCTTTCTCTAGTTCCTGAAGTCTGATAAAGTCCTTGATAATATGTTATCACACACTACATTACGTTTTGCTGCAGTTAAGACACATAATCACCATGACTCACGCCAAGCGATGAGCTTTCACCTTATTTTACCAGGCATTATCACATACTTGGCTGCTATCACATTGTGTGTGTGCTTTTTTTTTTTTTTTTTTAATGGCAGTGCGTCAGGAAAGTCTCTGCAAATGTAAAGTGTTGTTGTTGTTTGTGTGTTTGTGCAGGCATGTTTAAACAGGGCTGTACTGCATTCAGAGTGGTCACACCAAACATCGATGAAGAAGCGTCCATGATGGAAGATGTGGGGATGCAGGATGTTCACTTTAATGAGGTGAATATCTGTCTGATCGCAAGCAGACTATTCGTTCACATCAGAGGTGAAACAAATAGCCATTATGTGGAGCAAAAAACAAATTTGCACAATATAACAGATGAGAAACCCACCGTTTAGAAGCAGATTGCAGGAGAAGCAAGTTCAAGACTGAATGCAAGCAATAAAAATAAAAACAGGTCATTTGCTTGGTAAAGTGTAATAATCAAAGGTCAGCAGCAGCAACACAGATGAAAGAAGTGATATTACATCCGTAACGTGCTTGATTCATTTTGAGTATTATTGAATCTGTGTTTCTTTTGCGCATGAGACAAGTAAGGGGCACAGCTGCAGAAATGTATCTCTGACCCCTGACTTCCCACATGTGTATTTTACTACAATATCATCTGGGTGAACAACTCCATAGGAATCCATCTATTAAAAAATACACTGAGTATCCATATCTGAATATCCTAACAGGTACAATGGGAATTGCTGCTGCGTCGCGTTACACAATCATGGCTAAGAACGTATTTAATGTTTAATATTTAATGTTGAAGTGGAAAACATGGCTATCTTGGTCACCAAAATGCAATGCATTGTTTGTTCCATCGCATGAGATTAAGAAACTGCATTATAGAGTGTCAGTGCTGATTTGGTTTAATATTAGTACAATAAAAGTGGGAAGCAATAAAGTCATATCCATGTAACTGATGGTGATTATCAGTGAGCTTACACTGTGACTGATACTCAACCATCATTTCTGCACTTTGACTGAAAGATAAAGCCTTCAGCCCTCTAAAGCATGGTTATTATAGTTAAGCAAAACTAAAACCATTAATAAACATTTCTTTTTACTCACATTACTTTTAATGAAATAAATGTTAAAATAATTAATAATTTCATTTCAGCTAGTTAACAAAGAACCATTTCTCATTTTCATTTACTTTAACTTGATGTACTAAAATAACTAAAAAAAAAAAAAGTAAAAATACATAGTTTTATATAATGTTTATAAAAATACCTCGACAAATCTGCATTGTAAGGTTTTAGGTGTGTTTTGTCTTTGTGTGTCATAGGACGTCCTGATGGAGCTTTTGGAGGAATGTGCTGATGGATTATGGAAAGCGGAGCGTTATGAGCTCATCTCTGACATCTACAAACTCATCATTCCCATTTATGAGAAACGCAGAGATTTTGAGGTACCGCAGTAACACACACACTGCTGAATAAATGAGGAGTGTTAGTGTGTGATGAATGTGTAAGGATGTTTTATGGTAGACTTATTTTTATCCATTTAAAGGTTTTGTTTCCATAAAATGTTCCCGTTAAATCTGATGTGTTTTATAAACCTGTTGTTCTTGTTTATGGCAGAGACTGGCTCACCTCTATGACACCCTGCACCGTGCCTACAGTAAGGTCACAGAGGTCATGCACACGGGCAAGCGCTTGCTGGGAACGTATTTCAGAGTAGCGTTCTTCGGTCAGGTGAGTCTGATCAGCGTCATCATCATCATTTCTTTATCAGGATGGCTCTATAGTGACCCTTTATTGTGTCTTTATTTATCTGTTATATAAATCATGCGTTGCTGGTTTATTGCCTGAAGGCAGCGGTAAGTCTTGTTTGTTTGAGTTGAACTAGCTGTGGCCTAACATGGACTACTAAACTTCTGTGTTCAAGTTGTATCTTCAGCTTTGGGCTTAAAAAAATAATTTATAGGATTTCAAACACTCATTACTGACTCTCAGTGTGTTTACCTGCATCTGCTGAAACACTGATTTTCTTAAAGGAGTAGTTCACTTCCAGAACAAAAATTTACAGATGTACTCACCCCCTTGTCATCCAAGATGTTCATGTCTTTCTTTCTTCAGTCGTAAAGAGGATTTTTCTCCATATAGTGGACATCTATGGTGCCCACGAGTTTGAACTTCCAAAATGCAGTTTAAATGCAGCTCTAAATGATCCCAGCCAAGGAAGAAGGGTCTTATCTAGCAAAACGATTAGGTTATTTTCTAAAAAAAATTACATACTTTTTAACCTCAAACACTTGTCTTGTCTAGATCTGTGTGAACTCCGGTTCAGTACAGTTAGGGTGTCGGAAAACTCCCATCTTACTTTCTTATCCAACTTCAAAATCGACCTACATGGCTGTTTTACCTTTTTTTTTATAAAGGGCGTTTGACCTTCTTTGCATGTTCACTTTGTAAACACTGGGTCAGTACTTCTCCAGCGATGTAGGATGATTTTGATGTTGGAGGAGAAAAAGTGTTCAATACCCTAACTGTATTGGACCAGAAAAAACAGAGTTCACGCAGACCTAGACAAGACGAGCGTTTAAGGTTAAAAAGTATATAAATTGTCATTTTTTTTGGAAAATAACAGATTGTTTCGCTAGATAACAGCCTTATTCCTCAACTGGGATCGTTTAGAGGCCTTTGAAGCTGCATTTAAACTGCACTTTAAAACTTTAAACTCAGGGGCATCTTTGAAGTTCACTATATGGAGAGACATCCTGAAATGTTTTCCTCAGAAAACATAATTTCTTTACGACTGATGAAAGAAAGACATGAACATCTTGGATGACAAGGGGCAGAGTACCTTATCTGTAAATTTTAGTTTTTGAAGTGAATTACACCTTTAAGTCTGTTAACGTGTGCAATTATGTGTGCTTTGTATTTGGTTGGTAACGCATAACATCTCCATGAATGTTTTTTGATTAACATCAAGATTTATAGATTCAAATATACAGTATATGAATATATAACCCTAGTGAAAAAAAGGAGTGTAGTTCATTGTATTGTATGTGCACTTATAGTGTACTTCAAATCTTAAAAGTAAAATATTGGACTTGCAGATAGGTTGACCACCTGTCCCGCTTTGCGTTGTACCGCACAGCATTTTCACCCCTTGTCCCGCACATCGCATATTAAGAAAATGTCCCACATTTTCATCAGTCTGTTGGTTTTAAATGATCATATTAAGAAAACGTCCATGTGTTCTTTTACCTTTTTAAGAAAGCTCATCAAGTGATCTAGAGCCACCGACAGAAATGGTCGAGCACACATGGAAAAACACAATGCTCTCCATTCATTTTAACCAAAAAAGGCGCGACTTTCTTCTTATTTTAATAGTTAGTTTGAGGCGGTTTTATGGCGTTAATTTAAAGTTTCTAGAGTACATTATTGTAATGTGGGGCGCATCAAAATGTGCAAGCACAAATCTCTTTTCTCACAAGCGGATTCTCTTCACTCTTATAAAAATGACATGCGTGCACATGCGCTTTCTCTCGCTTGCATGTGCACGCTCAGAAACACAGATCAGTGCATATGATAAAGCATGTAATCTGTATTTACACAGCATAACAGTAGAAAATGTATCAGTCTCACACGTGTCCCGCATTGTCCCTCAAAATTACATCTATGTTCCGCAACAGCCCCCTTTCCAGGTGGTCACCCTACTTGCAGATATTACTATTAGTGAAATAAAAGGCCAATTTATTGTGCTTAAAATTTAGACACTTTCATGACTATGTTTCTTAAACTTAAGTACAATTTTTAAAAGTGCACTTTGATTTAAAATGTGAAACTTTGATATTACATTGTTTTAATTGCATGCAAGTATATTATTTTTGTAATTCGGTTCAGAAGTATGTTAATGTGTACTTCTCTTTCATGGAAAGTGTATGTTGTGACTTTTTGACCAGTGATAAGCTTGCATTCAGTGATTTTTGAACGTCATTTTTGTAACGTCTTTCCAATATGTTCTTATCTGCCACAATAATGTAATGTCTTTTGGTAGCACATATTGGTATAAATGTGAATAACTGGTGATTATTTTTATTTTTTTTTAACTAGAAGCCCTAAAAAAAAGCTAAATGCCTTTTAAAATAGTCAACTTCCCAAATGTATTTCAATTCAGCTATTTATTTCTCTTATTTTTTGTATTCTTTTTAATTAAATGACTTCTAAGATTACAGCACCGTTTTCTAAACCTGTGCAGCCCAACTCAAAAATTTAGTTTGTGACTAAAATGCGTGTTTAGCCAAACAGCAGTGCGTGTCTCGTTGTAGTCCTCTGATCTGAAGTGTTTTTCTGACTGTGTGCAGTCATTGATGAGTTGTTTCTGTCACTGTGGTGGTTTGTGTTTCTAGCAGTACCAGTATAATGACTCTGAGATGAACGAGGTAATCTCAACATTAGTTCTACATGTGTGTTGTCCTTCTGAGTGTAAAAGTCGTCATAATCCCTGTGCAAAAATTAGGATTTATCATCAACACTGTAAAGATTTTATACATCCCAGTATTCCCAGATTACCGTTGAAAATAGTTGTGTCCTGTGACTATGTTAGTATTCAAAAATTAGTAGGCAAGTAGCTTGATTAGTTGCAGGAACGGGTTTTAGAAGTTGAGTTTCAATCTGACTAATTCAGATGTGCTTGTTTTAGGGGTTCTTCGAGGATGAAGACGGTAAAGAATACGTATACAAGGAGCCCAAATTCACCCCGCTGTCTGAGATCTCACAAAGACTCCTTAAACTGTATTCAGAAAAGTTTGGAGCTGAGAATGTCAAAATGATCCAGGATTCTGGCAAGGTAAGAAATGTAGTTACAGTTTTGCATAATCAGATTTCTGACTGTCAGAACAAAGTCTGATTCACATTGCAATTTATTCTGGCCAAGAAACGTCCACCTTAGACACTAAGAGATTGACTGATCTGTCAATGTGTCACGTTTACATGCAGTATAGCATATTTAAATCATATATAAATAGCACATATTCAGCTTATGCATTACCTTTCAAAAGCTTGGGGTTGGTAAGATTTCATTTTTCTAGAAGATTGAAAGATTTCAAAATTTATTAAGTCCAGACAGTTAACCCATGTTGAACAGTGTATCTTAACCAGCACTACAATTACAACTGCCTTTTAGCTAAAGCTGTGTTACTGTTTGGTGCAGATTAATCCAAAGGATCTGGACTCTAAGTATGCCTACATCCAAGTGACACATGTCACCCCATTCCTGGAGGAGAAGGAGCTGCTGGAGAGAAAAACAGACTTTGAGAGGAGCCACAACATCCGTCGATTTGTCTTTGAGATGCCTTTCACCATTTCAGGCAAAAAACAAGGCGGCATAGAGGAACAGTGCAAACGCAGGACTATACTCACCAGTGAGTACACAAACTTACACACCGCATATTGGCCAAAGTGACAAGAGATAGAGATAACTGACTGACGCTTGCAGAGAGTCCCATGATGAAAAAAAATCTGATTGTCACCCGAGTCTCATTGCTTTTTGACATTAGTGCTGTTTGACAGTTGTCACAAAGTACAGCTCTTATCTTCACAGCGCTGATCCAGACTGTCTCTGTGTCGCTGATTTAAGGATTAGCATACATCTCAACTACTTCAGTACACTTTAGCCCTGATGCCTTTGAGGCTTTCAGTAGACCACAGCTACTGAAAGAGCTTCCAAATGGCAGAAACGAGAAAAGCTAGACGGCATCCTGGCAGGATGTAAACATGCCAAGGCTTGTCATGACACCGCAGACACTAAAGGAGTTTCTCAGCATGGATTTCACTCGATATCCATGGGTGTTTACACTCTTTGTGGGGAAAAATCAGTGATATGGCATTTGGTTTAAGCCTACACTCATATCTGTTGCCACCTGTAAGCTCTTTCAGTAGCTCTAGTCATCATATCAGTATTTTATTTTCCAAGTTGTGCTGTGGTAAAAATATATAAGGTAGCACCAATAGCTCACCAAGTGCAACCATTTCACATAATCGAAATAACGGCACCCCCAATATTCCAAAATATGTATAAAACGTGGATTTTTAAAATAATGTAAATCTTGTATGGGTTTTCTACTACATATTTCAGTAAGAGACATCATTTACATTATAATAAGCCATGTGAGTCTTATTACCCGGAGGTTCCTTTTAAAAGCATCTCATGAAGTTGGTTGAGTGAATCTCCAAAGCAAGTAGAGCTGGAGTCTAGACAGAGAAGAAGCTCTAATATACTATAAAGAGAGATAATCACATTCAAACAGTTTATCATTTTAACCTTTTAATGCCCTTGTAATGTGTTAGCTTTGACTGCCCTAATTAATGATAATATTAATAACTTTATTCATGGTTAGACTTCATCTTTGTTTCTTTCTCTTCATCTCTCAGCCACACACTGTTTCCCGTATGTGAAGAAGCGGATTGCGGTGATGTATCAGCACCATGTGGATTTGAACCCCATTGAGGTAGCCATTGATGAGATGAGTAAGAAGGTGCTGGAGATCAGACAGCTGTGTTCCTCCAGTGATGTGGACATGATCCAACTACAGCTCAAACTACAGGGAAGCATCAGTGTACAGGTACAGAAACACATGCTAACACACACACAAACACATGACTTCTTGCGCAATAAGTTTTATAATGTCTTTTGCCTCTGTTTAGGTAAATGCCGGCCCTCTTGCTTATGCCAGAGCTTTCCTGGATGATGCCAGCACTAAGAAATTCCCAGACAACAAAGTCAAACAGCTGAAAGAAGTCTTCCGGTAAAACACGCACTTTAGTCTCTAAGCAGTCATTCATCTAAAATTATTTTAAATATCATTGCATATATACAATACGATATATATGTTTCGTTTTTTTTTTTTCGTATATGATATATAATTTTTTTTTTACATGATATATATATATATATTTTTTTTTAACTGACAGTATAGACATACAGTGTTACCAAAGATTTCTATTTCAAATAAATCCTGTTACTTTCTATTTATTAAAGAATCCTGAAAAAAATATATCATGGTTTCCATAAAAATAAGCAGTAGGGATGTGACGGTGAAGAAAATTTCCCACCGGTTAATCTGCGTGTGCTTGTAAATGGCCGTGCACATGTTATTTTCACTTTTGAATTAGCAGCAGTTCGGTGTCAGTTGATTAAATAGACAACACCAAAACAGTACAACAAACTCACTTATATTAAACATAGAATGATTAATTTATTAACCAAACAAGTATTATATAACCATAACAAGTAACTTCCAAAAAGTTTAATTATAAAAAACACCACTGAAAATCAGAAAACACGGTGGAACACCGGTAACACCGACTATCACAACAAGCCTTATAAGCAGCAGTTTCATTACATTTTAACATGTACTGAAACAGAAAACTGTTATTTAAATTGTAATCATTTTTACAATGTTACTGCAAAAAAAGCAAAAAATGTAAATTATCCTACAGACTTTTATATGAAATAAATAATAATGAGCTCACACTGAACTAAAGGTAAACTGCACAACAGCTCAGTGATTTAAAAATGGTAAAAGATCCTATGAAATAACACAAAAACACTAGTATGTCAACATGATAAATCGAATCTTAACTCTTCTACTTGTGCTTTTTCAAAATAGCCACCTTTGTCTAGATTACAGCTTTATACAGCTGCACAAAATTATTTTGTCAAGAAATTGTCTACGCTTCGATATTTAAATTAAAATCTAAAATTGTGTGTATTCGTGTGGTGTTTTGCAGGCAGTTTGTGGAGGCGTGTGGTCTTGGTTTAGGGGTTAATGAGCGTCTGATTAAAGAAGATCAGCAGGAGTATCATGACGAGATGAAGGCCAACTACAGAGATCTCACTAAAGAGCTGTCCGCCATTATGCATGAGCCTGTAAGACACACAAACACACTGACCTAAATGGGAAACTTCAACCAAAAATGAAAACCTTGTCATCATTTACTCACCATTCATGTTGTTCCAGACCTGTATGCGTGTCTTAATTCTGTTGAGCCCAAAGAAGGCATTTTGAAGAATGTTGGTAACCAAACAGGTGATGGTATCCACTGATTTTTTTCCATACTATGGAAGTCAATGGCTACCGTCAAATGTTTAGTTACCAACATTCTTAAAAATGTCTTCCTTTGTGTGCAACATAAGAAAAAAACTCATACAAGCTTGTAACAACCTGACAGTAAATAAATTATGACAGGTGATTTTTGGGTGAACTATCCTAACTTTCTGATACTTATGTATAATGTCTTTTAATGCTTTTTTAATCTCTCCATTTTCTTTTCCACTTTTGCTTTCATGGTCAGACTGAATGGTAAATTATTTAAACCCAAGTTACTGCATGCTTTTTTTAATGATTTTAAATAATGCTTTCTGCTACCTATGAAATTCTCAGCTCTGTTTTTTCTTATTAGCTTGAAGGAGAAGTCCACTTCCAGAACAACAATTCACAAATAATTTACTCACCCCCTTGTCATCCAAGATGTTCATGTCTTTCTGTCTTCAGTCGTGAAGAAATTATGGTTTTTGAGGAAAACATTTCAGGATTTTTCTCCATATAATGGACTTCATTGGTGCCCCAATTTTGATCTTCCAAAATGCAGTTTAAATGCAGATTCAAAGGGCTCTAAACGATCCCAGCCAAGGAAGAAGGGTCGTATCTGGCGAAACAATCAGTCATTTTTATTGGAAAATAAAAATTGTATACTTTTTAAGCACAAAAGCTCGTGTAGCACAGGCTCTCGGATGCGCGTCCACGTACTATTGAATCATGTCGAAAGGTCACGCAGAAAGTAGGTGGAACTAACGACCCAGTGTTTACAAAGCGAACGTGCAAAGGCTAAGAAAGTACAAGTCAAACGCTGTTTACAAACAAAAAGGTACAACAATGTCAGACAATTCTGAAGTTGTAGGCGAAAATAAGATGGAGTACACAGACGATGAATGTAATTCGTAGTAGTGATGGGAAGTTCAGATCATTTTACCAACTCAGACTTTTGAGTCTCATTCAGCAAAATGAACGAATCTTTTTTCAAGTTAATAATGAAATTTTGTTCATTATAGCAAAATATAATTAAAATGTTACTTGTTACTTCCCTAACACATCTACTGCTTACACAAACGTTGATCACACTACAAACAAGACAAAACTATAATGCTATAAGAAACAGAAAAGATTAATTTATTGTTTACCTGGGTCTTTAGTCTATGATTAGCTCACCTCACCTCTTATCTGACAAGTTTTCGGGTTCGAGTCGTTCATTCATCACGTGACAGCCCCATAAGATGAACGAACGACTCAATAAAAAAACCTGAAGATCTGACACAGGTGAACTAATTCCAGTACAGAACCTAATAGGATGTTGCGCGACTGAACAAATCACTCACCGAGACGACTCGTTCTTCCCGAGTCACATTAAAGATTTGTTCAAAATGAATGAATCGTTAAAGAATGCACATCCCAGAGCCTGTGCTACACAAGCTTTTGTGCTTAAAAAGTATACAAATTTTTATTTTTCTAAAAAAATGACCAACCGTTTCGCTAGATAAGACCCTTCTTCCTCGGCTGGGATCGTGCTAGGGCCTTTTGAAGCAGCATTTAAACTACATTTTGGAAGTTCAAAATCGGGGACACAATTTAAGTCCATTATATGAAGAAAAATCTTGAAATGTTTTTCTCAAAAAAACATAATTTCTTCACGACTGAAGACAAAAAGACATGAACATCTTGGATGACAAGGTAAATTATTTGTAAATTGTTGTTCTGGAAGTGGACTTCTCCTTTAAATACATAAAGTTGCAAGCTGTATAAATTGCAATTGTATAAATCTCCCATTTCGTGATGTAAAATCATGAATGATGTCTGTTTGATGTATTATATTGTAGCTACTGTTACCTGATGCACTTTTGGTGTTTCAAAATTTAGCAAGTAATATAGAATATTGTAATGTCTGAAGAAAGACAGACAAAAGTATTTTCACTGTTAAAATCAAACTGTACATGGATCCTTAAAAATTAATCGTCTAAGATAATTGTCTGATTATATGGCTGATAAAAGTTACAATGCAGGATTTGGTCAGTAGAGTTTAGTGAAAGGTCAATTAAAACACCACATGCAAATTTCTGTAGATTTGATGCCACAATCACTGAAGAAAATGTGAAGAACTGTTTCAGTTTGTTTGTTCGTTTGTTTGGTCTTGTCTTATTTTTTTGTTGTTATTTTGTTTTTTATTTTATTTTTGTTCTATATTTTTTGTTTTGCCTCTTTTTTTCTTTAATAAAAAAAATGTTCAGATTCCATGTGGATTTCAAACACGCTGCAGTGTTGGATTATGTGTTGCATGTGATAATTTCTGATCATTCTTGCTCTTTTTTTGTTCTGTGTCTCCATAGATCAGTCCAGTGGATGATGGGATACGCAGTCCTCTTCCCGATTCACTGCACATCTTCAATGCCATCAGTGGGACGCCCACTGCCACCACTATCCAGGGCCTGCCAAACTCCTCCTCAGTGGTGTGAACCCAACCCCTGCATTGACCTTATGACCTTTCACCTTTAATTTCACACCTTCACCTGCCCTACACCTCTCCCTGATGTCATGAAAAGGAAGTGGAGGAGATCTAAAGAAAGTTTGTCAGGAGGGGATCTATATGTTTCTGCCTCATCCGGGGGATTTCATCTACTGTTTCCTGTGGAGACTTAATCAAAAACTATATTTTATTTCTGGCCATTTTGCCAGTTTTATTAAAAGCCGTAGTAAAGAGAGCAGAGGGGAGAGGGAGAAGAGGTTAGTAAATGGTGCGAGCCAAATTCAGTCATCCGCCCCCATGTGAGCACTGCATTCAACTTGTGCTAACAGCTAATCTATGACTCTGACTGCAGTGGCTTTTACATGTATAAATATCTGCATCCTCTGCTAATATATTTTTTATTTTTTCACTTTATATTACTGAAATTTTCAGTTTTTGAATGATGAACTGAAGTGTACAAGCTCTGCTGGCTTGTTGTCTGAGAGACAAGAGTTAAAACCGCCACCAGCATCAGACTGATTTGAAGCCGTCATATGTGCGCCATGTGTCTATGAGTGTGTTTGAACGGCAGATACACATTGAGTGAGCGTGGCATTCATGTGATGAGGTCAGCACTTGCACTGCATGAGATACACTGGATGTGCGGCGGAGCTTGTGCAGACACTAATGCTAATGTTCAACATTATGCCTATCATTTATCAAATATTTTTATACTGTGGGACAGCTGAATGTGATATTGTTTTTTTTTTTTTTTATCTGTATTTAACAGTCTCTGCTCTGCTGTATTTAAACTGATATCGTCCCTAATGCTTTGAATAAAACCTCTCAAAATTTTCAAACTCTTCCTGTTTTTTGTATGCTGTTTTGTTTGTTGTTTTTGTCTTTATATTTCTGTTTTGCCTTGTTTAGTTTTTTGTTTTATGTTTTGTCTTCTTTTTTTTGTCATATTTTTCTTTTGTCTTGCGTGTATATATATATATATATATATATATATATTTTTTTTTTTGTCTTCAGTTGTTTTTATTGTTTGTTTGTTTGTTTGTTTTTTTGTTTTTTTTGTCATGTCTTATTTCTTTGTCTTGTGCATTTCTTTTTGTCTTTTTTTTTTATTGTCTGTCGTTGCCTTTTTTGAAGTGTATTTACACTAAGGGCCAGTTTTACTAAACAAATTAGCATGAGAGTGCAATTCCAAAACAGTGCTGATTAGAGGGGAATTTCTGCAGGTGATTTACTAATAATGCGCAAATTAAAGAACACAGACGCAACATCTCATTTAAATATTGACCAATGAATATACCAAGCGCAACGCAAATTTGCGTAGTCGCAAATAAAGAATAAAAAATAAAGAAGCCACAGTACGTTGAAAAGAACCAGAGGCCAAAAAATGAAAGTTTGCTATAAGTTTTGATATACCCGGTATTGTGTGAATCCTAGATGAGGGTTCCATGTCATATTTTATTTCCTGAATCAAAAAAAAAAAAAAAAAAACATGGCTTGGCAAAAAATATGTTTGAATATTGTGTTGTTCTGGCATACCAAATAAATTAATAAATGTGGAAGAAAAATACAGAGTTCTGGCATGAAACTCTAGATGGCACAATCTCGATAGGTCTAACTCAATCTGACCTAATGAAATCATTATCACATGGCACAGCTGATTGGTTCTCTCCTGTATCAGTATCCAATAAGCTCACTGCTCAATATACAAATATATGACTAGTGCTAGCTGTAAGCAGTTTTGCAGCATGCTTCAGAAATCCTCCACCTTCCCCAGCTCCACCTGTATAGATCTGCTACGAGGTGATTTGTGTATGTTATGATGGTTATTCATATATGTTATATGTGCAGCAGCAATATTTCTTACATGCTCACAGCAGCATGTTGTGAATGTATTGGCAGTAGCAAGTCTCGGTACTTGCTCTGCCGCAGCAGCAGCGTAGCAGATCTATTCTGTCAAGCCCAAATTTACACTGTCATGTACATTACCATGCCAGTCCCTCCAAGAGTTGTCATGACAGAACTACCCTTCTTTCTACCACGCGCTCTCTGTTCTCTGCAGTGCCTCCTCACAGCAACAATAATTCCAGCCATTTCAACTGTAAAATAGTTTAAGAAATGTTTTTTGGGTGTTAAATAAGGGAGCAAATCCCAGTAATTTGACGATTGCAAACATTAGTAAATCTTGTTGCGTGATTTATTTGAATACTCTCCTTGCATAAATTTTGTGTCTGAAAGGGAAACTCCTATAAATGCATATTCAATAAGGTCTGGCACAAAAATAACTGTGTCCATGCCTTTTCAGTGCTAATTCTTCACTTTGTGTCTTTAGTAAAACCTGACCTGTTTGCGCTGGTGCAAGCTGTTAGTACAACTGTCCCTATGTGCAAATAGCTTGCCTTGTTGGCAGAGGCTATTTATTAATTTATTTATTTAGACTTGAGGCTATTTACACTAACTCCACCAACGAGCATGTGGTTGGGCTAGTCAACATTACAAAGAATGCCTGCTGAATAACAGCCCCAGTGACATAGACGGTAAAATGTGTAGCATTGGCTTTTTGTGACGCAATCAACCCAAGTTGACTCTTTGTGGTCATTAAAAATCCCATGGCACTTCTTGTAAAAGAGTAGGGGAGTATCCCCGGTGTCCTGGCCAAATTCCCTCCTCTGGCCTTTATCAATCATGGCCTCCTAATAATCCCCATTCACTGAATTGGCTCTATCACTCTCTCTCCTCTCCACCTGTAGCTGGTGTGTGGTGAGCGCACTGGCGCCGTTGTCCTGTGGCTGCCGTCGCATCATCCAAGTGGATGCTGCACACTGGTGGTGGTTGAGGAGAGATCCCCCCATATGATTGTAAAGCACTTTGGGTGTATACCAATACACAATGAAAGCGCTATATAAATGCGATCATTCATTCATTCATTCATTCATTTAATAATTTTAATAAAAATTATAATTTACACTTAATACGTTATTATTGCATACTGTTTTAACTAATATTATTGCAAAGAAAATACTGCAATTTTTAGTGTTAATTGAATAGGAAAGCATACTGCTGCTATACAATAAAATGCTTGTAATCATTCCTATAAAGGCAAAATAGAGAGAACAAAACCCCCCAGAATAAGCAGATCTATTGCCAGGACATATACTGCTGCTGCTCCAAAGAGCCATGAGACCGCATGTTTGCTATCTATGTGAGCCTGAGCTGGTTTTGCCAAATGGCTTAACACTAGTGGACTATTGCTATGTGTACCTGATCGTTTGACCAGATAGCTTAAACTAGTGACCTGAGTTAAATGTGTTTCTGGGCTAGTGAAGCCCAGATAAATTAACTAGTGGCTTAGCAATGTGAACCTGGGTGCTGTACCTGTGTGTCTGAGTCAATATCTCAAACTTACCTATATGCACACTATATGTGACATTAATAAACAGGAATCACGCTGTAGGCTGATAGATGAAATAACCCCCAGCAATCACCTGAGCAAATAGTTTTAAATTAGCCTTTTAAGAGTTGTATTTATTTATTTATTTATTTATTAATGGAAATACTTACCTTTAATCTATTAATAAGATAACAAAAGTATTACACCCTGTAGTGGTAGTGTCATGTGCCCAGAAATAATTCTGGCTAAAAATCAGCTGCTCATATTTTGATGATTTATAATAATAGTATGCGTATTAAGACAATATGTGACAAAGCAGACAACGCAGTGTCTGCTTTGTATGTGACTATGCTGTAATATTATTGTTAACATGACAGTCTCATTTAACTATACATACTGCTGCTATTTATATTAATATATATATTTATATTAATATAAAGCTTTCTGCTGCCACTGCTACAGTATATTAGCGATAACAAATTGACTTGCTATGCATGTTGCTGCTAATATTATAATTTCTAACCTTGCATATGAATTTGCTATGCATGGCATGCTATAAATTTCCCAACATTGTGATCTGAATAGCTGAATATGCATACAGCTACTAACAGCTACACAAAAGTGCTATAGAATTTCTATAGCCCCATTATTAAACAAATTAAACAAATGCAATCAAATACTTATTTTGCTTTGAAGAGTTCACAATCTGCTGTAAACCTGTTACATAAGCAAAAGTAATAAAATGTCTATTCACTTAAAGAGTTTGCTTACCATCCACACATTATCTTATCAGTAAATTTCAAACAACTGAAGTACTCTCTACTGCCGCAGCTAAATGAGCATCATAATTGATTTACTATGCAGACTGCTGCTAATATTATTACTTACATCAGCTATACATGCTGCCGCTATTAAAATTCACTAAATGTGATCTGAAATAGCTAATCATACTGTTGCTACAACTGCACAAAAGTACTTAGAATTGCTATAAGCCTCTTATAAAACAAGCAACAACAATCAAATAATGCCTATTTTGCGTTAAAGAGTTTGCCAAAGTACTGTGGCCTTGTTAAATAGCAAATGTGATAAAATGCCTATTTCACTTTAAGGAGTTACTTACCCCATGCAACTTCACTCAAAATTCATTTGACTGAAAGTACTATATGCAGCACTGCTAAATTGCAACAATGATAACCTAACTTTCTAAGTATACTGCTGCTAATGTTATTTGCCACTGGATCTGAAATTGCTCTGCATGCTGCTGCTATTCGCTAACATGAGACTGAATAGCTATGCATACTGCTACTACAGATTTTTAACAATTTTAACAATTAAATAATGCCCATTTCGCTTGGTGAGTTCGTGGAAACTGCTGTAACTGCTATTGAATAGCAAAGTAATAAAGTGCATATTTTGCTTAGACAGTACACTTACTATCCATGTGTAATTTAATTCGACTAAAGTACTTTCTACTACTGCTGCTAAATTAGCAAAATAATTGGTTTGCTAAGCATGCTGCTGCTATAAAATAGCTTAACTTGAATACCTGTGCATACTGCTGCACAAAAGTACTTGAAGAGTTCAGATGCAAAACCAACTAAATCCATCTGACGTCTTTCTTTAAAAAATGCATTTTTATCAGGCTCAGATGTATAGATTTCTATGTAAGTACTGGTACTTCTGATTGGGCTGAGGCTGGTATTTTAGCGAGTTTGAAAGAAAAGTATTTGATGGAGGTATATTATGTGTCGAGAGCATTCACTCAGTATCATTATCTCATTTTTGACCGAGATGGCTTTTAGCTGGTTTTGAATCTGAACTCTTCACTTAGAATTACTAGCAACAAGCAAACAAATAATGCCTATTTCACTTAAAGAGTTACTTACCCATACATTATCACCGAAAATTTCATGCAACTAAACTTACTGCTGCCGCTGCCATATTATCAGCAATAATTTGACCTGCTATCATGCTGCTAATATTATTTCTAACATTGCATCTGAGTAACTATGCATACTGCTGCTACAGCTGTACAAGTACTTAGAATTGTTATAGCCCCTTTATAAATAAACGCAATGCAAATCATTAAAGAGTTCATGTATCATTCATGATTAGTCATTGAAACTTAAGCAATTACTGTCCTCCTGCTGCCACTAATAAAACGTTTAACTGCTATGCATACAGCTATTAATAATTAATAATTTGCTAATAACGCAATCTGAATCTTTATGAGTACTGCTGCTGCACTCTATGAAAGTACTAGAATTGTTGTAAGCTCACCTGAATAAACATAAGTAAATTCCAGTTTAAAAAGTGCCCTACTAATATGCTACATTGTATATGGGCTACTAAACTGAACTGCACCCCTTTAAAAGGGGTCATCGGATGCCCATTTTCCATAAGTTGATATGATTCTTAGGGTCCTAATGAAAACTTTATAATATATTTTGGTTAAAATTTCTCAATGGTGGTGTAAATAACACCTTTTTTTTACCTTTGCTAAAACCAGCTCTGCAAAAATCATCCTGTTCTGGTCGAGATTGCTTTAAATGTTAATGAGCTCTGCTCGCCCCGCCCCTCTCTTCTCTTTGTGGAGTGACAAGCCTGTTTACTTTAGCCGCATTTAACCGCTAAACTTGTTAACTAGCATGTTATTAGGAAAAGCGATCGCAAAGATTCATAAAAAACCCTTATACTCACTTCAAGTGAAGCTGGATCACGAATGATTGGCGTGAACATAGACAGATATATGTAGATCGGGAGGCGCATTCCCTTCACAAACAAATGTAATCCACTGCATCTTCAGCGGCTCAGATGTCGGGAGTAAATCACAACCACTGTGTCCATTATTACATCCAGCAACACAACACCTCAATCACTCAATCTGAGATATTCTTGTCTAATTTACATCCCTGCTCCTGTATCGAAACAATGGAGGTTGGACTATTACAGCTGATGTAAGGCGGGTCTGACGTAAGATGCTCATGTCAATCAACTATTGTGGGAGCGGCCTCTGTGGGTGTGATGCCACACCGACAGGCATCTGAGAATGGCTCGATTTTAAAAAGGGGATATTATGTTTACAGATTAAAAACCACTGCATGGATTTTTATCATTATAGGGTAGATTTGTACATACACTGCCAACACACATTAATGTGCAAACAACATGTAAAAGTGAACTTTGCATCCGATGACCCCTTTAATAAGTCATTTAAGGTAGACAGTTATACGGGTTCAACTTGACTTAAAACTATGAATAAAACTGTGAAACGCCGTTGTAACCAATCCCACGAAATGTGACGTGTATCTTCTGAAATCAACCCGTTCGCACTTACTATAGCCTAAGAAAATATTAAAAACATAAGAGGTTTCGGGGAAATAAAGTAATCCCATTCACTTTGCGTTGTACTGAGGTTGTATTCTCACAAACATGACCTATTAAGCAGTTGCTGCTGTTGTTATTTGAACGTGACATGCTTAGTTATTAGCTGCTCCTCTCGCGAATAACTTGAGCGTAGTTTTATAACTGCATGTTTTCTAGTTTATAAATTAAACTGGCGAACGCAAAAGTTTCTGAGGAACTCCAAAAGCGCGCTGCAAAAGGCTTGAGTGAATGCCAACCAACCATTTAAAGAACTCATTATCTGTGTACCTTACATGAACCAATTAGCTTGTGCCAAGTCGTATAAGGCTGTGAATGTCATCAGTTACGTAAAAAACCCATCAGCATGCGCCATCTGGAGTTTCATGAAAGAACTAGACATTTATCTAAAATTTCAATCTTTTGTAACATTATAAATGTCTTTATCATCACTTTTGACCAATTTAAAGCATCCTTGCTAAATAAAAGTATCCATTTCTGTAATTTCTTTAACTTTATTCTGTTATACTGACTCCAAGCTTTTGAATGGATGGTGAGAACAGCTATTTTAAGGAAGAAAGGACGTGACGCGTGGCCAAGTATAGTGACCCATACTCAGAATTTGTGCTCTGCATTTAACCCATCCAAGTGCACACACACAGTAATGAACAAACACTCACACACACATACTGTGAACACCCAACCGGAGCAGTGGGCAGCCATATTGCTATCGCTGCAGTGCCTGGGGAGCAGTTGGGGGTTCGGTGCCTTGCTCAAGGGACTCACCTCAATTGTGGTATTGAGGGTGGAGAGAGCGCTGGTTATTCACTCCCACCTTTCGGGTTACAAGCCCGAACACCATTAGGCCATGGCTGCCCCTAAATAGTTATACTATTTCAAACTTTTACTGCTTTTGATGTACTTTGGATCAAATAAATGCAGGCTCTTTTGATTGGCAGTGTATGGAATTTTCACTTAGCGTGAATAGCATCTATCGCTATCATATTTTTTTTGTTTTTTGTTTTTTGTCATGATTTGATTTGTTTTATCTGAAGATTTTAATTTATTTAATGTTATTGCTTCTATAATCCTGTATAAACAGTGTGAGCTGATGTTTTACCCTATGGACCCCTGAGTATTATTTATCAGTCTTGCCTTTGTTCATGTCATAAAGCAGACAGGACACAGTCCATGCTAATAAGACACACACCTGTCCTGGCTGCTCTTACTCAGATGTCCTGTCCTTGTTCAGGGCTTTTCTCTCACAGGTATCCTATAGGTCTCACACACACATAGACACACTCCTGCTGCCAAGATGCCAGGTGAGGACCTTGTGTGTGTTTAACTGTTTACATTCACAGAAATTATCATTACTATTTGTGTGATGTTGTGTGTGAACTAATAACTGATAAATCTCACAGACCAAAAGATGGACAAGACTGAGAAGAAGAAGAAGAAAAGGGTAAGATTTATGTTATTATTTTAGCTACATGTTTGTGTTAACATGCAATGATTAAGGCATTTAATTTTAAATAACTTGTTATTTTGTGGTGGCAGAAATGTGTATTAACATTAACAGGACTGTCCCTAAAAGCAATGTAAATCTTGCATGAGTGTTTTTGGTGAAATTGATCCTGATTTGGAAAACTGATTTTTAAATTCTTAAAATGCAACATGTTTTCATTAGGGTTAGTCTGCACTCATTTTAATGACCTTTTAGGTAATATTAATAAAAGTACATAGTATTTTCTCATTTAGACAGCTACTGTAAGTAAACATATGCCTGTGTTTATTTGATTTATCAAAGTGATAGTCTGGAAATGTTAATATACATATCCTGGATTTTTTTTCTTACATATTGTAGAGAGATCAACGTAATCTGTGTAATAATATGGTGTGTTTATAATAATAAATAATTAATAATAGCAACAAACAACCTTGCACAAAGAAATATCAGTATTACAACATATGTAATTTATGCTATTTTTGTATACACTCAGTAGCAGATGTTCTGTATACTGCAGAACTATGTATATGTACACACATACATATGTGTGTGTGTGTGTGTGTGTATGTGCACATGCGTGTGTGTGATGGTTTTTGTGGTTTATGAGGACATTTTATATTAATACATGCAACACAGGTATATATGTGACGCTGGACCACAAAATCAGTCATAAGGGTCAATTTTTTTGAAATTGAGATTTATGCATCATATGGAAGCTGAATAAATATGCTTGTGCCATTGATTTGTTAGGATAGGAGAATATTTGGCCGAGATTCAACTATTTAAAAATCTGGAATCTGACAGTGCAAAAAAAAAAAATAAAAATAAAAATCAAAAGATAATCAAAAGTTAAGTTTTGATATATTTACGGTAAGACATTTACAAAATATCTTCATGGAACATGATCTTTATTTAATATCCTAATGATTTTGTGGCATAAAAGAAAAATGTATCATTTTGACCCATACCATGTATTTTTGGCTAATGCTGCAAATATACCCGTGCTACTTAAGACTGGTTTTGTGGTCCAGGCTCACATATATTTACACACATAGTGAGTATGTCTGTGTGTTTTGGCATTAAGTAAATGTCTGTTAGTGTGCTAACAATTATTATGGAACTTGATAGTGTGCTTCCAAATGTGTGCAGCTCATGTAATGTATGTTTATGTGTGTTGGTACAGACGGCTGAGTGTTTTGGATATCCAATCAGCATTTTCTTTATTGTTGTCAATGAGTTCTGTGAGAGATTTTCCTACTATGGCATGCGAGGTAAGTGTGTGTGTCTGCATTTGTCTCTTAATAAAGAAAAGGCATGGAAAATACAGTGTAAATATAAGTAGTACATGTATAATGAAATGTTCTAGCAGCAAGTGTCAGTCATCAGAATCCTCGTAGATTCAACAATATAATCATACAATATGAAAGAGGAGATTCAGAAGATCAGTGTTTTTGATCACAGTTGTGCGGTAACTCCTAGGGGACAGACCATGGTGTCTGTTTGTCCCAGGTGTTGTGGACCTTTGGATATTGTACTCAGAAGATAGAGGGTCATTTAGTAATTACGGACTACGTGAAGAAATGCACAGATGCATTTGTGAAAACAATCTGACCAATGCCAAGTGTCATTAGATGAAACACAAGTTTAATGTGAATCAGAAAAACTGTCCAGGACTGGCTTCTCTAAGACAGTTCACATATACATGACAAATTTCTTCATGGAGACACAATCAAATTAATCTTTATTATTATTATTTAGTAGTAAAGAGTCTACAATACAAACATAGAATTTCATGTGAGCATATATATATTGTTTGTTAATATACCCATATGGTTCATGTAGTGATGTGTGTGAATGTTTGTGTAAATGTAAATTAGCAAAGTAACTATTACAGTGCCACCTAGAGGTTGCCACATGTTATTTCATTTGCCTATGAAGGGGATGTGATTTGAGATCATACTCATGAATAAAACTTAATCATAAATTAAGCCTCTCTATCTGTGTCTAGCCGTGTTGGTGCTGTATTTCCAAAATTTTCTGCTTTGGGATGATGACCTTGCGACCTCCATCTATCATGCCTTTGTGGCTCTGTGCTACTTGACCCCCATCTTGGGTGCCATCATTGCTGATTCCTGGCTCGGGAAGTTCAAGTAGGTTTTTTGTAGAGCTTTAAGGGGCAGTTCCCCCAGTAAATAAATACAGTCTGGCCAACACTTTGTGAGTGACAGCAGCTTATACAGTTTATACTATTTTTGGTCTGCGAATGTGTGCTCTCATAGCTGTGATGCTGATCGTGTTTGTGTGCTTTCAGAACAATCATATACCTGTCTATAGTGTACGCCATTGGCCAGGTCATCATGGCTGTTAGTACTATTAACGATATAACAGATGAAAACAGAGACGGCGAACCGGATAACCTCACCTTTCACATGTGAGTCAATCAACACCCCATGCACCTCTGTTCCTCACCCGTACAGAATAGTGCACAACTAAACTGTAAACTTAATTTAGAACTTAATTTGACATTATTATAAAGTGCACTTATTAAAAGCACACTTAAGTGTGTTAAGAAACATAGTCATGACGGTTTACTCTCTCTTTAAATGCACTTGAATGGCCTTTTATTTCAGTGATATATGCCAGTCCTTTTTTTAAAATATACACTTGAAGTCAAAAGTTTACATACACCTTGCAGAATCTGAAAAATGTTAATTATTTTAACAAAATAAGAGGGATCATACAAAATGCATGTTATTTTTTTTATTTAGTGCTGACCTGAATAAGATATTTCACATAAAAGACGTTTACATGTAGTCCACAAGAGAAAATAATAGTTGAATTTATTAAAATGACATAGTTTAAAAGTTTACATACTCTTGATTCTTAATACTGTGTTTTTACCTGAATGATCCACAGCTGTGTTTTTTTGTTTAGTGATAGTTGTTCATGAGTCCCTTGTTTGTCCTGAACAGTTAAAGTGGCTGCTTTTCTTCAGAAAAATCCTTCAGGGCCCACAAATTTCTTGGTTTTCCAGCATTTTCGTGTATTTGAACCTTTTCCAACAATGACTGTATGATTTTGAGATCCATCTTTTCACACTGAGGACAACTGAGGGACTCATATGCAACTATTACAGAAGGTTCAAACACTCACTGATGCTTCAGAAGGAAACACAATGCATTAAGAGCCGTGGGGTGAAAACATTTTGAATTAAGTAAGAGTAAATTTAACTTATTTTGTCCTCTGGGAAACATGTATGTATCTTCTGTAGCTTCTGAAGGGCAGTACTAAATGAAACAAAAATATGATATTTAGGCAAAATGAGAAAAATGTACACATCTTCATTCTGTTCAAAAGCAACCCTCAGTTGTCCTCAGTGTAAAAAAAATATGGATCTCAATTTTTGGAAAGGGTTCAAAAACACAAAAATGCTGAAAAACCAAAGAATTTGTGGGATCTGATGGATTTTTCTGAAGAACAGCAGGCAGTTTAACTGTTCAGGACAAACGAGGGACTCATGAACAACTATCACTAAACAACAACAACAACAACAACAAAAAGCTGTTGATCAAGCGTATGCAAACTTTTGAATGGCATCATTTTTATAAATTCAACTATTATTTTCTCTTGTGGACTATATGTAAATGTCTTTTATGTGAAATATCTTATTCATGTCAGTACTAAATACAAAATAACATGCATTATATATGATCCCTCTTGTTTTGGTAAAATAATTAACATTTTGCAGATTCTGCAAGGTGTATGTAAACTTATGACCTCAACTGTATAAAACTAAAGTGTGTTTCTGTTTCAGCGCTCTGTCCATGCTGGGTTTGATCCTCATTGCTCTGGGCACTGGGGGTATTAAACCATGTGTGGCTGCATTTGGTGGCGATCAGTTTCAGGAACATCAGGTACGATACGTCCTAACCTCTCCATTAGCTTACGCCATCTTCTTAGCCCTTCTGTCTAATAGTTTGCTGTTTTGTGTCGTTACAGAGTCGCCAACTCAACACTTTCTTCTCAGTGTTTTATTTGTGCATTAATGGGGGAAGTCTTCTTTCTACGCTCATTACACCTATTCTCAGAGGTACACGCATAAACACACATTTCCATGACACTTTTCCCCTTATCCCACCCTGACTAACGGCTCTCCTCCATGTGTGCAGCTCAGGAATGTGGCATCTACTCTAAGCAACAGTGTTATCCTCTGGCTTTTGGAGTCCCGGCCGCTCTCATGGTCGTATCTCTGGGTGAGACTGAGTTCTCCTGACCTGCACACACACACACACACACTGATTTCTGTATGTGATTCAGACATGTGTTGTGTGTTACAGTGGTGTTCATCGCTGGCAGTGGCATGTATGTCAAAACAGATCCAGAAGGAAACATTATGTGGGCTGTGTGTAAATGTGTTGGGGTGAGTTGTACTCAGTAATCAAAGATCCCATTTAAGGGTATTTCAAACAACATGTTCTTTCTTCTGTGGAACATGAAAATAGATATTTTGCAGATTGTTTGAGCTGCTCATTTCCACACAATCAAAGTGGCAGGTGACAGACCGTAGAGACTAAAAAGAAGCATTAAAGTATTATGAGAGCAGTCTTTATGACTTGCGCTCTGCTGTGTATATATCTTGTATATAACTGATATATCTTTGTGTGAGGAACACACCCAAAATTAAAGTTACTATTTACTGAAACTCCTCCACTGTTGCTGTCAAATTTTATTCACACTTGTGCCCAAATCTGGTGTGTTATTTTAGTATCCTTAATATGCTATGATAGTTTTTGCTATTATGTTTTAATTAGATTTTTTTTAGTAAGAGTTTTAGGAATTTTATTGTGTGCTTTTGCCTTTTTTATTATGTCTTATTTTTTATTTATTAGTTATTTAGCTTTAGTTATTTTAACACTAAAGAAAAACAAGAAATGTTGTTGTAGCAACTTGCTATAATAAAATAAGTTGCAATTTTATTTATTTATTTAATTATTGATTTTATGATTTGGTCTCTGGTATGAATGATTATTGAACAGTATAAATACATAAGTTTTAATTTTTGGTGAACTATCACTATAATCCTTATGCTTTTATATTGTCATTGCATTAAATCTAATAAAGTCTTTTTTTCTGTAGTTTGCCATCAAAAACCGTTTCAGGCACAGAAGCAGCAAGCATCCAAAGAGGGAACACTGGATGGACTGGGCCGATGAGAAATATGATGTATGCCACAATCCTACCATCTCACACATTTATGTGTCTGTGTGTGTACACACACATTTACTTAGCTTAACTTAGTTTATCTAAATGGGAATATTCAGTATTTTTTTTTATATATAGTTAGTTTAAAACACTACGACACACAACCAGAATACAGAACATTTCTGCATTTCATAAAATAATAATAATAATAATAATAAAATAAAATAAAATAAAATACAGTGGGGAAAATAAAATGAAAAATAAATATGCTGCTGAATTTGTACGTTTGCCCAATGACAAAGAAATGATCAGTCTTTAATTTTAATGGCAGATTATTTAACAGTGAGAGACAGAATAACAAAACATTCAGAAAAACACATTTCAAAAGAGTTATAAATTGATTTGCATTTTAATGAGTGAAATAAGTATTTGATCCCCTATCAATCAGCAAGATTTCTGGCTCCCAGGTGTCTTTTATACAGGTAACGAGCTGAGACTAGGATCATTCTGTTAAAGGGAGTGCTCCTAATCTCAGTTTGTTACCTGTATAAAAGACACCTGTCCACAGAAGCAATCAATCAATAAATCAGATTCCAAACTCTCCACCATGGCCAAGACCCAAAGAGCTGTCCAAGGATGTCAGGGACAAGACTGTAGATTTACACAAGGCTGGAATGGGCTACAAGACCATCGCCAAGCAGCTTGGTGAGAAGGTGACAACAGTTGGTGCGATTATTCACAAATGGAAAAAACACAAAATAACTGTCTCCCTTGGTCTGGGGCTTCTTGGAAGATCTAACTTCATAGAGTTTCAATGATCATGAGAAGGGTGAGGAATCAGCCCAGAACTACACAGGAGTATCTTGTCAATGATCTCAGGGCAGCTGGGACCATAGTAACCAAGAAAATAATTGGTAACACACTACGCCGTGAAGGACTGAAATCCTGCAGCACCCGCAAGGTCCCCCTGCTCAAGAAAGCACATGTACATGCCCATCTGAAGTTTGCCAATGAACATCTGAAGGATTCAGAGGAGAACTGGGTGAAACTGTTGTGGTCAGATGAGAACAAAATTGAGTTCTTTGGCATCAACTCAACTCACCATGTTTTGAGGAGGAGGAATGCTGCCTATGACCTCAAGAACACCATCCCCACCATCAGACATGGAGGTGCAAACGTTATGCTTTGGGGATGTTTTTCTGCTAAGGGGACAGGACAACTGCACTGCATCAAAGGGACGATGGACGGGGCGAGAACCTTGGGTGAGAATCTGGGAAAATGGGTCGAGGATGGGGATCTGCATAGATGAGTGGGACAAAATCCCTCCTGAGATGTGTGCAAACCTGGTGGTAAACTACAAGAAACATCTGACTTCTGTGATTGCCAACAAGGATTTTGCCACCAAGTACTAAGTCATGTTTTGCGATGGGGTCAAATACTTATTTCACTAATTAAAATGCAAATCAATTTATAACTTTTTTTGATATGCATTTTTCTGGATTTTTTTTTTTTTTTTTTTTGGTTGTTATTCTGTCTCTCACTGTTAAATAAACCTACCAATAAAATTATAGACTGATCGTTTCTAATTATTTTCCCCACTGTATTTTTATTTTATTTTTGTATTATTAATTTTAAAAACGAAGATATCCCCAGAAATTCCAAAAAGTCTTTGTAACTTTAGTTCACTTCTGGGAACAAATTTGTCCCTAAAACATGGTTAAGCAGGTACACACTCACACACACACACACACACACACTAAGTTCTCTTTTCTTTCTCTTCTGTAGAAACTTCTTATTGCTCAGATAAAGATGGTATTGAAGGTGTTATTCCTTTACATCCCACTGCCCATGTTTTGGACCCTGTTTGATCAGAAGGTAAGTATCATTTCTCACCTAGTAAATCTCATAGAGACTGTTGTCTGTTGGGTGTTTTGTAATGGTTTGTGCCTGTTGACTGTGTCCAGGGGTCCCGCTGGACTCTCCAAGCCACCACTATGGACGGAGACTTTGTAAGTGTCTTGATTTCAGCTAATTACTCTAAAAGAGTTCATCAGCAGCAACTTGCTTAATGTTTGTGTAATTAATCCAACACGATCTGATGAACTGTCTGTAGTCACATTTAAAATGTCAAATCTAGTAGAACTAGGCCTAGTACACAGAGATTTATAAAATAGCATTTGCATCGTTAAGATTTTTTTATTTTTTTTTAAATGTAATGTCATTTCCTCTTTTCTGTAGGGAGCACTCATTCTGCAGCCAGACCAGATGCAGGTGAGTTTACTGTTATGTTTCATTTCTTATTACCAGTGTTGAGATCAGTTGTGCTGCTTAATATTTTTGTGGAAACCATGTTCCATTTTTTCATTTTCATTTTTTTTTAATTCAAAAGAAAAGCATTTATTTAAGATAGAAATAGTTTGTAAGATTCTAAATGTCTTTACTGTCACTTTTGATCAATTTTATGCATCCTTGCTGAATAAAAGTATTAATTTCTTTTCTTAAAAAGAATATCTTACTTACCTAAGACTTTTGACAATAGTGTATATAGTGTGAAACAAACCTGTACCTTTATGTAGTTTGACTGAAATCTTACCCAACTTTGTCTCTTCTCCATCAGACTGTGAACCCCATCCTGATCCTGACTATGGTGCCTATTATGGACCGGTTAATTTTCCCTCTCATCAAAAAGTGTGGCTTCAATTTCAGGTATGACTTGCTACATAATAGGAGATGATTGACCTTTTGGCATAACTGCAGTGTGAGTGATGCTGAAATATATGTTTTGTGTTGTCTAAATCTGTTTTCTGCTCCAGCCCTTTGAAGAGAATGACAGTTGGCATGCTGTTTGCTGCCACAGCGTTTGTTTCTGCAGCTTTGGTCCAGATTGAGATTGATGTGAGTGTGAAATGAGTCATATTCGTGTCACTGAATGGAACAGATGTTCATCAACACATTTCATATTTCTCCTTAGAAAACATTGCCAAATTTCCCATCATCCTCTGAGAGCCAGCTAAGGGTGGTGAACATGTATAGCAGAACATTGAATGTGACCATCTCACCATCTCAAGAACAACTAATGATAGACTCATTTGGGGTACAACAAATATTCATTTATCCAAACACACATACTTAGCTATTTCAGTGATAAACAGAACCTCACTGAGATCTTTCACTATTGTTTCTGGTGTTTATTTTTATTTTTTTTATAGAGCAGTGCAGATTACATGACGTTTGACCATGAGGAAATCACAGTGTCCCTGAACACTAACCCTGTGGTCACTCAAGCTTTCAGTTTAATCAAGGGGGGGCGCCAGACGCTGATCATCCCCTCTGACCCAACCATTATGTATCTGGTGAGTGTCCACCAAGCAAACATGGTCAAAAACGAATTTATTAACTGAAGAAAAATGGTAGTTGCTCATGCAAAAGACAGCACCAGAGACGCAAGCTCATGTTTCACATTTCGCTGTGTTCCAATGTTCAGGTTTGGTGCATGCTCGAAGTCTAGTGTGAGTGCCAATTAACAACAAATAACAATGAGAAAAGAGGAGTTAAGAAATTGTCTTATCATAGAGATGTGGAGATGTTTGTGCTAGCTCTGCAATTTGGCTGTCTAGTGTGCTCATGTCATTACTTGCACCTGACCTTAAAGAACTGAGTGAACAAATTAAATTTGCATTTAATAGCTGACACAAAGACTTACAGAAAATATGCACTGGAAAGCTGTTTCAAACCACCGAAACAAACTCTAAAACACTTTCGTTTTGACAACCCATGTGTTCAATATTTAAAGTATATTGGTGTTTTTATTGATCCAAGTCAAAAGAGCCCACCCCAGAATCTCAGGTCTTCAGTGTAAGTCTAAGTACACTGTTAATAAACAAGTTTATGGCCTGATGAAACATTACTGTAAAACTATAATAGTGGAAAAATGTAACAGTAAAATGGACCTTTCTTTTTTTTTCCTCCAGCAAGAAGACAGCAATTCCAAACCAAAGAAAGGAAAGAATGCCGTTAGGTAGGACTTTAAAACTGGTTTGACTGTTCCTTAAAACCAAACTTTCACTGAAAGATCTCATGTCACAGGTTTGTGAATGGCTGGACAGCAGATCTGAACATCACTGACTTGGATTCCATCGAACCATCAGCTACTACAAACTACACAATGGTATCCCAGGGGAAGTGAGTCAGTTCTTCTTTTTCATTGATGTTTAATAAAATATTAAATAAAATAAAATAACAACTGCATGCTTTACATGTTATGTTTACAAAGATGTTAATTGCTTTTATCAAAGTTCTATTAGTGCTTTTTAAAGTCAACATGAAAACATAGACTCTTACTTACTAATGACATTTTACTAACTCTTTTACAAACTACTTTGGCTGGACTTTGGCTGGAGCATGCACCCCTGAAAATACACAACCTAAATGCTGCCATCTTTTCAGATCTTTTAGTTTTGGGGGGAAAGCAGTAATTAGATCATTTTAATAACTACACTGTTTGAACAATCAGCACTTATTATTTTCTAAACTGTTACCAAATGGACAGTTCACTTCTTTAAGATTAGTATTAAAATGGATAGACTTGGTCCTAGCTGCTGATTGGTTAATTCAGCATTCTCACTATTCTAATAGCAATGGGCCTCATTTATCAATCTAGCATAGAAACGAGTGCAGATTCATCCACACAAATCAACTTACAACAGGGTTCACGTGTGATTCGTGAAACATTCATATGCCGCTAATACCATTGAATGAATGATTGTACATTGATAATTGTGGCAACTGAAAACAATTGTCATTTAAATATCACAGCCCTAGAAACACTGGTTTAAAAGCCTTGCCCCTAGAGTATACAACATGGAGAAACGTAACCCAGCCAAAAGACTAATGATCTTTAGTTGTCGGTCAAGAAAAATAATCTAAATTAATTGATGAAATTTTTTTAAATGAAATTTTGCCAGATTTACTATGCTGCATGCAAGTTCAGGCTAACTCAAAAACTGACGTACATAAGCTGAGATTTGACGAGAGATTTGATCGTAGCTACATACGTCCATATTGATACATTTTCTGCCGCCCAATTTTCTGTCGTACATTTGTTTCATAAATGAGGTCCAATGTGCCTAGTGACATCCAAATCCAGAATTAGATCCAAGTGAAACTGATTACTGAAAAGGAAAAACTGTTAGCATTTCCATGCATCTCAACCAGCTTGGAGCATGCAGCACTGATGACACGCAACCTAAACGCCATCTTTTTGGTTAATTTTCATAATCTAGGCTGCTCCTCAAGGATGAAAGTCCCCTCCTTTGTGAAAACCATTTCATGTTGATATTAATAAATTCTTGTCTTACACCTGTTTCACACTGCAAGCCTGAGCTTAGCGTCAGCGTAACTACATCGTCACTCCAGCTGCAGACTTAACAACAACTGCTCCTGACAGCTGCTCCCGGTGTGAATGCATTGATTTGTAAATATGCACACAGAAAATAATGCGCATTGCACGTGCTGCTCAGGCTTGTGGTGTGAAACCAGCCTAGAGTCATGGTGTCTGATGATGTTGTGTTGGTTTCTCTTCTAAGGCGGACTTTCGTGCTCAGCAATGGTGAGCAGTCGTGTGAGTTTTCCAGGATGTTTGGATTTGGTGCCTCATACACCTTCCTCATCAACAGCACAGTGTTCTCCACTGATGTGTGTAGATTATCAGAAGTCTCTATATATCCCTGAAATTGTGTCTTCTGGTTTATATGTGCATGTGTGTTTCTGTGTGTGTGCAGTGTGAGTCTATAATAGAAGTTGAGGACTTTGAGGCCAACTCGGTCCACATGGCTCTGCAGATTCCTCAGTACTTCCTCATTACTACAGGAGAGGTCTTGTTCTCCGTCACTGGCCTGCAGTTCTCATACTCACAGGTACACTTCCCCAGTCACGTCACCAGCGTTGAGGATGTTACTCCAAAGGGGAAAAAATGCTCCCTTTATAAACTGTAATTAGATAAATTTACTAATTTTTGGGGAACAACAAAACAGCTACTTGTATACATTGTAGCTAGATGAATTTAATAATTACACTGTTTGAGCAGTCATCACTCATTACTTTCTAAAACTGTTAACAAATGGACAGTAAAAGGATAGATATTAAATGCTCTGTCAGTTCTTTAAGATCAGTAGTAAAATGGATAGACTTGGTCCTAGATGACTATAATTAAATCAAAGTGATACGAATTATTGAAAAATGTAGGACAAGGACTTGGTTTAGTCCATTGGTTTTTAATTGGCTAGAGTTGACACATACCTTACAGGTGCACCCTAGATACATCATGAGTGATGTAACCATCACCGGGTGTTTTGGGTCTTTCAACTTGTATCTAGCTACCTTGTGTGGTCAACAGATTGCCCTTTTTGATCCACATCCAACTAGATGCCTTCTCAGTGTCATCTATTATGTCCCTGATGGCTTTCTTCTTGTGCAGTCCCCCGTTTTCTTTGAGCTTGAGGGCCCTGCAGAGTGACTGGCCGACAAACCCTTGGCAGCCAACCTCAGTGGGGAGGCAAGGGGTCTTCCATCCCCTGCTACGGTATTCACCTGCCAACTCCTCGTACTTGGCCCTCTTCCATTCAAATGCCATCTGGTTTTCCCAAGCCACAGCCAATTCCAGTAGAACCACCTGCCTTGAAACACCTGCCTGTCGTGGCAATGGTTTGTAGATTTGAGCTGCCTTCCCAGATCAACCTTTAGCTGCCAGCCCTGAGCTGTTGCCTCAAGTCCCCTTGATGAGTTCCTGTTCCGTGATGGTTTCTCTCCAGCCTTGACTAAAGTAATCAAGCACTGTGCTGGCTGCTGATGCTTGCTGAGTGAGATACCTTTGTGGATGGTTCCTGCAGTGACCCCAGCACCTGGTCGTGGTACCACCAATAACGTCCCTATCCCATGGATTTATGGCAGCAGCTTTATATGTGCTCCAGGTATACTCTTTTTTTGGCATAGGAGGCATTCAGGGATGTCTTTTTAGGCCCCAAGAGAAGAGTTAGTTGGACTGGGGAGGACATCGTAGGCTGATTGGATAAGGAACTGGACCTGGTGTGGCTCCACTTTCCACAACTCAGCCCACAAGATCTTTTTGTCCATTATACCTGTTTCCATCGAGTCCATGCCCCTTGATTTTGCATCCCAACCATCCTGCTCCTTTCTTTTACCCCAGCTCTGATTTCTTCTTGGCCCAGTTGACACATGTCCTTTCTCCGGGCCTTGTCATATCCATTCGGTCTTCCCAGGGCACAGTCAATTCCAGTAGAACCATCTGCCTTGATGATTCTGAAAAGATGACCATGTCAGGTCTAAGCATGGTCATGGCAATGGTTTCTGGATTTGAGCTGCCTTCCCAGATCAACCATTAGCTGCTAGTCCCGAGCTGTTGCCAAAAGTCCTCGTGCTAATTTCCTGCTCTACAGTGGTTTCTCTTTAGCTTTGACAAATGCGATCAAGCACTGTGCTGGCTTCCAATGCTTGCTGCGAGAAATCCCTGTGCTGATGGTTCCTGCAATGACCCTTAGCACCTGGTCGTGGCATCACCGATAACATTCCTCTCCTAGGACTTTAGGGCAGCAGCTTATTATGTGCTCCAGGAATCCTCATTTTTGGCATAGCCATGGCCCCAGGAGAAGAGGTTGGTTGGACTGGGGAGGACATCATAGACTAATTAAATAAATAACTGGATTTGGTGTGGCTCCACTTTCCACAACTCAGTCCACGAGATGTTTCAGTCCATTACTTCCCATCGAGTCCATGCCCCTTGTTGTTGCATCCCCACCATCCTGCTTATGTGTCTTTCCTTCACCGCTGTTCAGATTTCTTCTTAGACCATTTGATGTGTGTCCTTTCCCCCGGCCTTGACATATCAAGGTTTATGGTTACGGCCAAGCCCTGCATGTCCTGACACAAGTACCCCCTTTAGCACACTGTGCTGCAGCTGTGCTTCAGCCTGGTCAGCCCCTTCCTACCTGTCCTCACCCTCCAGGTATGCAACTTTTTTCCACTTTCATGAAGTATGGCTGTCCCTAAGTGATGAAGACTTTCCCCAGGCTCTTAAATGGCTTCTCTGTGACTGATGGAATTTGGACTTCTCCAAGCAAGATATGGAAGTTATCGGTTACGTTCCCTTCCTCACCACAAGGGATTGGGATTTGTTTTAAAGCATTCTCTGTTTTAAAGTCCATTCAGGCCCAACTGATGAGGCCTTGGAGGATCCATCTGCAGCCTAGTATGGATGTTGTGGTCTTTGTCAAACTGTCATAATCTGACAGGGGACTGTCACACAACATTCCACCTCTGTTGTTTTAACTAGCATATTCATTGTTAAGGCAAACAAAATCATTGAGATTCCTTTTCTATTCCTTTCTCCAGCCTATGAAATGCAGATGTTATTGATTCAGAGGTGACTTTCAAACTAAAGCATTTGTAGTAGTTCAGAATGAGGTCCCTGATCTTATCTGAAAGATGATGTTGGTCATAGGGCACTCTACTTGGACCTGGTGCTGAATCCTAGTTGCTTTGACAACCTTCTGAACATCTCTTCAGGGTTGAATCCTTGAGGTTAAATGCCAAACTGGGTTCTGGTGGGGTTATTAAGGCCCAATCCCAATTCTACCCCTAACCCTTACAATTTCCCCTACCCATCCGTTTGGCACGTTCACGTGAAGGGGTAGGGGTGTCTCAATTCTCTTTTGGTTAGGAGCTAGCAACAATGTATGATGACATTGTAGTAGTGGTGTCCCATTTCTTAGGGGAAATTTTTAAACCTTTCCCTTTCCACTTCGTTTCAAGGGGCAAGGGGAAGCGGCGAGGGGTAGTTACAGGTCCAAGGTCCTGGTCTCTTGCACTATAACTGTAGGTAGACAAAATTTGAAAATGACTTATTGATAACATATTGAAGGGCCAGTGGTCAAAAGCCATAACTTGTCCAAAATCAGAGATGGAACACTTTTTTTAAAAAAAAAATATATATTGTTGAAAAAAAGTCTCAAAATCTTGTCTTAGCAAATATTATGTAGTATTAATAGTGTATTCTTCACTGGAATATTTAGTCATATTAGGTTAAAAGAAGGGGGGGTTAATTTGGCGTTTGATAGACTGCTAAGATAATTCTCTGAACAATATCTGTAAATGCTTCCTCTCAACAGCTGTATTTCCATGTCTTTAGGCTCCAAAGAATATGAAGTCAGTGCTGCAGGCTGGCTGGTTGTGCACTAACGCCATTGGAAACATTATTGTGTTGATTGTGGCAGAGATTGGAAAGCTACCAAAACAGGTGCTGCATATAAACCCATGTCCTAATACACACTACATATATTCAGCCATGCTGTAGGAATATTCCTATACAGACTGGGAACAAAATAATGTTTTCATTTTTGGATGAAACATTCCTTTCATGACTCTCCTTTTTCTCACACAGTGGGCAGAGTATGTGCTGTTTGCATCACTGCTAGTGGCTGTGAGCATCATCTTCTCTTTCATGGCTTATTTCTACACATACATTGACCCAGCAGAGATTGAAGACAGGATCAGGAAAGAGCAAGGGCTTGAGCCAGAGAAGAAGGAGAAAAATACACTAGAAATGAGAGAAAAAGATGAAGAAAAGGAAAAT
Source organism: Labeo rohita (assembly GCF_022985175.1). Classification (NCBI taxonomy): domain Eukaryota; kingdom Metazoa; phylum Chordata; class Actinopteri; order Cypriniformes; family Cyprinidae; genus Labeo; species Labeo rohita. The sequence continues at coordinate 4,077,627 of NC_066877.1, read as the reverse complement.
GAGCAGGAGGTCAAGCAAACCAAGATATAAGATTTGTGAAGATTGTATTGTGTTTAATGCTAATAAGCTAATATATCCCCTTTAGTTTAGTATTTATTAAAATAGGTATGAAGGACTGTGAACAGAAATGCTGATGATGTTATTTGCATCCATAAGACCCCACTGAGGGAACAATCAAATGTGGCATGAAAAATGTAATGTATAAAAACCTTCTGTTATAATATCTGGTTTGATATGGTTTATGATGTAGATAAACTCTGGTAAATGTTTTGTGTGTGAACCGTTGCATCTTGTGTGATTTTTTTTTTTAAAGCTTAGAAACAATAGCCTAAAAACTATGAAACAATAGTCTTCAGCCTTCACAGTGTAGATTGTCATGAATACAGGCTCCCTTCATACAAGTGCCCCAATATATTGATACCTTTTCTTTTTGGGAAACTGTTATGGACATATTTGTATAAATTGGTTTAGCACTACAGAGTTGAGCTGCATTTTGTCCCTGCTATGTAATTTTAGGTAAATATCTTTTTGTTTTCTGTCTTATAAAATACTCCATTAATATTTTGGCGTGAGAAATTGTTAACAAGTGAATTGTGAGGAGTATGTGAGTAAACTGTCCAAATAAATCAAACTGAATTGTGAGCAAACTCACACTGTTTTGAAAATATGTTTATCAGATTAGGTCAAAAAGAGTGATTCATTCACACAATCTGGCATTATTCTGATTCTAAATGGTGGATAGAAAACACACAATTTAATTGTTGAAAAATGATGAGCAAAAATGTTTCTTAGATTGGTGAACTACGGAGCCCAGGAAGTCACCTATAGGAGAAAAAAATCAATCCGTGGGGACGGTTTTGCAGTTCATCCCCTCAGTTTATACACCGTACCTACAAATTCTTAAACTGTTTCCTTGGTTTAACAAATCCTCCCCATGGATTAATAAACAGCACCAATGAATTTTTCAATCCGTGCACTTTGATTTTGTAAACTGTACTTTCGGTTTTTGAATCCATAGCCATAAACTCATAGTCCATGTGCACCCTTTTGCAATCCATTTCTATGAGTTTGTAAACTGTACTCATGGATTCATTTTAGAAGAACAGCAAGATCCTAGGTAGCCTATGTGTTATTGAATCATTATATATTGTTTTATTACATATTATGTGGAATAGGCCTATATTAAATTGTTTATGTTATTCTCTATCAATTGTAGTGGGTGCAAGTTGGAATACAACAATTTAATAAGAAAGATGAGGGTCAAAATCTTGTGTTTATTTGTGATAATCGTTATTATTATTGTATAATAAACCTGGCATTATGTTATGACTGACTTTTGACTAATTTGTTCCTCTTTTGTAAGTTGTTTTGGATAAAAACTTATTCTAAATGCATATGTAACCTAAATGTAATAATATCAATAGTAATAGTAATAATAATAATAACAATTCTTCTTATTATTATTATTATTTAAAGGCTAAATAAATGAGTGCACTTAAGACAGTGAAATGTTTATCATAAAATAATTCATGAATGCTGTTAAATTAAATTTTAAATAAGCTTTTACAGTTTTGGAAATGTGTCTGTGTAGGCCTACTAATCATACAAAGATTCATTCAGATTATTATATAATTTCATAACCAGTACATTATTAGTTTTGTATTGCTTTTTACGTTCTCCTCTCAAAAGTCTATTTATTTATTTATTAATTTCTTAGTCAATTTGGGAAATTTTCTATTTTAACAAATAAAGCTTACAATTGAACCTTTTCTCTTAATATTTTATTTCGGTGCATTAAAGTCCGATGATACGCACTCACAAAATAGTCTTCTTTTTAGCATTTTTTTTTTTATATTAGGCTAATTACCAATAGGTTATCCTATTGGTGATTAATGTAAAATAAAGAAGACTATTTTGTGAGTGCGGTTCATGGTTTTATTTACTATGAAAAAAACGGTACAGGTACAGGTACAGTTTGCTAAATCCAGGTGCATGGATTGGAAATTTGTGGGTATGGTTTATTAATTCAAGGGCACAGTTTGTTAAACCGAGGGACCAGTTTAAGAATTCGTGAGTACAGTTTATATACTGAGGGGACAAATTGCAAAACCTTCGCCATGGACTGATTTTGGATTTGGATTGATTCTCGTAAAGGTGACTTCCCGGGCTCCGTAGTACACAGGAGTGTTGTCTATACGTGTTTCGGGGCATCCACTGTCCGGCAGAATTTAGCTCCAACCGTAATTAAACACACCTGAAACACCTGTACCTGTGCTATTAGGGATAAGGTAACTACATGGGATAGGGTTAGGTTTAGGGGTAAATTCAGGGTTTCTACCTAGTTATTACCTAGTAACTGTAATTATTGTAATAAGTACATAGTATGTACATGAGGAATAGGATGGTAAAATGAAGTGTTACTGAATTCACCATAAGGAAAAAAATGTGAACATCTCTTGACTCAGTTTCAAAACTTAGCTGTCTATAGGCAACATTTTAAAGCATTATGGGTGTAAGGTGTAAGTGATGGGTCAACAGTGTAACTACAGTATAAATGCAATTACAGAAATTATTTACGAATATAATTGCATGCAAGTAAATATAAGTGCAATGTAAAACGTGTATGTACTGTCGGGTCTTGGGTCTGATCTCCTGTATCTTTGCTGTTCTGTGTTTGTAGTCTTATATACATATTTTATTCAAATTTTCAGAAGTTTGCAATATTTCATAATGCTTTAAAAGTTTGTAACTGACTTTGTGATTCATTTTAGAACTGGTTGGTTTGGTTCATGGCTTAGAACATTTACTAAGCAAAAGATTGTAACCTGTAAGGAGAAAATATATGGGAAAATACCTCTGAAACTCCAGCTATTGAGGAAGTGTACAAGCAGTCATCAGTTTTCTGGTAAATGGCTGAAGGTGAGTAGGGCTGAACCTGGTCGTGTCACCGCCCCAATACACTGACATATAATAAAGGGCCCCAATGGACTGACTAACACATAAATGTGAACGCATATTCAGGAAGCAGCAGCCATAGTCATGGCCACTAAAGGATCAAAGGTACTGTGTGTTTGTGTGTGAATGAGAGCTTTCTGGTTATTGATATTTGTTGACAACATGGTCCTGATGTATGACAAATAGGAAATTTTTGAAAAGCAGATATATGCAAAAATTTGGTCACACTTTATTTTAAGGTCCAATTCTCGCTATTAACAAACCATTACCTATGACATTTGCCTCAGTAAAATCCTAATTTGCTGCTTATGAATTGTTAGTAAGGTAGTTGTTAAGTTTAGGTATTGGGTAGGGTTAGGGATGTAGAATATGTGCTTTATAAGTACTAATAAACAACCAATATGTTAATAACAGCAACCAGTTAATAGTGAGAACTGGTCCCTATACTAAAGTGTTAGTAAAAACATTAATTGTGTGATAAATTGTGTGATAAATTTGCATTGAAAATTTTCCGTAAGTTAACTAATTTTATTAAGTTTTGCCACTTTAAAAGTTTGTAATATCAATAATTTCAGTAATAATAAATTCAAGTGTCTGTAATTTATTATGTCAATGTCATTTGACATCTGATGGCCAAAGTGCTACTGTTACTGGAAAGGCTGTGAATGTGGTTATTGTAAATTATGTGTGAGTGAGAGATTAGATAAGCTGTAGGTATTGATTCATCATATAGTGGCACAGTTAGAGGAAAGGTTCTAAACAAAGATATGTAAGCATATGTAAGACTTTATTAGGTTAGGTGTTAGCAGATTTCAAGGTATGATTTGAGCCTCAAAAAAAAAAAAATGCTTGAAAACTCAAGTAAAGGTATTCCAGAATACAATAATGCCTTTGGAAATGCAGAACACACCTGCCATGTATCAGCACCTCATGAGAATTGCAAGCCTTGGATAACATTGTGATTTATTCTGATTGATAAGATGAACATTTAGTTACTGCGGCAGTGTTTGAATTCCTCTCTCACATTAAAACTGTGCATAATTGGCTGAGTGCATTTCTTAATATCAAATAGACATCTGGGGATTCTTCTTCCATTAAATTTAAGACATACCTAAAGATTCTTCTTCAGGTGTATTGCCAGAGATGGGCATAAGGTGTAATGTAGATGAGAACATCTGTTCAAGTGAAACAGGCTAGCATTGCTATGTTTGCATAATGTTTGTTTTACACTATTTGAGTTCCTAAGGTTTAGTTTTTTGTTAGACTCACAATTTACTCACAATGTATTTGTCTCTTGAAAAGCTCAGCATTCCTGATTCCATAAATAGTTTGCACATTTTCAAGCTAACCATAAAACTTCTCACTTGTTTCACTATCCTTTATAGAATATAACAGGTGACCCAGAGAAGCTGTTCACCAAGCTTGAGAGGATTGGGAAAGGATCGTTTGGAGAGGTCTTTAAAGGCATTGACAATCGCACACAACAGGTGGTTGCTATTAAGATAATTGACCTGGAGGAGACTGAAGAAGAGATAGAAGACATCCAACAGGAGATCACTTTCCTCAGCCAGTGCAACAGCTCTTTTATCACTAAATACTATGGCTCTTATCTGAAGGTGAGGCCATTGGACCACTTTCCTAAAGTAGTTCAGTTTGTGTCAGGCAGCTTGAGGTGATTTTTTAAGCTGCATTTAAGCTGTATGACTTTTGGGGATAGCATAGGGTGACCAGATGTGCCAGCTCAGCACAGGATTTCTAATTTAAGCAGTTAGGAGATCCTGTGCTAAACTTGTCTGGTCACCCTAGGATACCAGGACCCCAAACAGGGGTCCTTTTGTATGCTGATATTGTTTTGTTTGGGAGAAGTAAGCAATAAACAATGAGATGGACTTATACTTGACCTAATATCTCCTTGAGTCTTAAGGGTGTCTTGGAAAACTTTTGCATTGGTCTGTTCATGATCAGATAGCAATCGAATCAGTAAACATAAAGTTTTGGATTAAAATTGCTCTAGATAAGCTAATTTCAACATAAAATGGCTTGGGTTGTGCGAGTGTCACGTATTAATGGTCCCACTGCTCGTAAATGCTTTTTAATGTGATCTGGTAGCCAACCCAGCTCCTGAAAGTCTACCACAGGGGTTCCCAAACTAGGTCCTGGAGGGCCGGTGTCTTGCAGAATTTAGCTCCAACCACAATTAGTCACACCTGAACCAGCTAATCAAGCTCGTACTGGGCATTCTTGAAACTTTCCAGGAGGTGTGTTAGGACAAGTTGGAGCTAAACTCTGCAGGACATCAGCCCTCCAGGACCGAGTTTGGGCACCCCTGGTCTACTATCTTGCAGAGTCTAACTTCCTAGTCAAACACCTGAAGCAGCTAATCAAGGTGTTTAGGATAACTTGAAAATAACAAGCAGGTGTGTTGGAGCAAGGCTGGAAGTCTGCAGGACAGTAGGCCTAGTTATCCAGGAACAGGGTGGGCTACCCCTGCTTTACAGCTACTCTGGACAGATGTGTTACATTTCAATAAAATGGAATTTACAATTTCACAAGTTTGGTACATGTTTTTTTTTTTTTTTAAAGAATTTACTGCTGCTCGCTAGACAACAGGACAATAGTGACCTGTTAAAAGTCAGTTCAAACTGGAATTATATGACTCAACATTTCTTGCAGTACACAAAGATATGGCTCGTCATGGAATATTTAGGAGGGGGCTCGGTTGTGGATTTGGTAAGAATTTTAATTTCCTTAACTTTATTGACCAATGCAGTCTATATTTCTAACAACCTGGTATTGTCATAGAAGAGCTATTATATATATTATAATAGCTGAAGTCTGCAGAAACAGGAACAAGCAACCCTGCTCTAGGAGGACTAAAAATAATTTAGGCCACTGCTGCTCAAACATGTCCTGGAGCCTCAGGACATGAGTTGAAGTGGTGACCTTGTTACAATACAAAATGAGGAATTAGTGGAGCTGTCAAATATTATATGTTTGTAGTTTATATATGTATATATATATATATATATATATATATATATATATATATATGTATATGTTTATATGTTTATATGTTTTAGAGTTATACACATCTAACAAGTCTGTTCTTTGACCTACAGCTGGGTCCTGGAGCTCTTGATGAATCCCATATTGCCACCATCCTTCGAGCGATCCTGAAGGGTCTGGATTACCTACACTCCAAAAGAAAAATTCACAGAGATATTAAAGGTGCCTGTGTTACCTACACAGTTTTCTGCTACTGAAGTCAATAAATGACCTCCAGCATTTCAAGATGGCACTTCTGTTCAGAAAGTTCAAATCAACATGGCTGATGTCTGTTTGTGTGTTTGTCTAGCTGCTAACGTCCTGTTGTCAGAGCAGGGTGATGTGAAGCTAGCTGATTTTGGTGTGGCAGGACAGCTCACAGACACACAGATCAAGAGGAACACATTTGTGGGCACTCCATTCTGGATGGCACCAGAAGTCATTGAACAGTCACCATATGACTCAAAGGTCAGATCTGTTCACTGTGTAATGCATGTACAAAAATTTTAATATCCTATCATGGGTTAGAATAGGGCTGCACGATAAATCATATGCGAATGTGAGGTGTGTTAGTCAGCAAAACCGGTACTTTGATTAGTAGTAAGCTTGTCAGTGATTTACAGCTCTGTGTATTAATTGCCCCTCCAGCTGAATGCACGTGATGGAGATTTACTACTAATCAAAGTACCGGCTTTACTGACTAAACGTCCCTCACAATCGCATGCGATTTATCGTGCAGCCCTAGGTTAGAACAGTGGTTCTCAATCCTGGTCCTGGGCATCCACTGTTCTGCACATTTTGCATGTCTCCCTTATTTAACACACCTGATTGAGATCATCATCTCATTAGGAGAGAACTAGCCATTCTGTTCACATACCTTGTATTTTCTTTGTACAGGTCTATTGATCTTTACAAAATTCCTAACTCCCATTTAAAGTAATTATCCATAGTCTTTTTGTTGATCATCAGTTTTCAACAAAAGCAATGATTTTTTTTAGCCATCAGCTAAAACTGCACAGTTTAGTATAGGTCACTCAGGTATGTGTGTTTTTTGCAGGCAGATATCTGGTCACTGGGCATAACTGCAATCGAGCTAGCAAAAGGAGAGCCGCCCCACTCTGATCTTCACCCCATGAAGGTGTTATTTCTCATCCCTAAGGAAAACTCACCCACACTGGACGGAAGCTGCAACAAAGCTCTCAAAGACTTTGTAGATGCCTGTCTCAATAAAGACCCCAAGCTTGTAAGTTCTGCCTGAAGGTTTTCTTGGATTAGTTGATTCCGGATGTGTTTAATTAGGGCTGACTACATTCTGCTTGAAGGTGGCCCTCTAGGAGCGTGACTGGACACCCCTGATATTGCAAGGTTTCTCAAATTCAGCCCTGGAGGTCAAACCCTAAACAAACTCACCTACCTGTAATGTTCTAGTAATTTAGAAGATATTGATCAGCTCTGCTCGGGTGTATTTAATTAGGGTTGAGCTAAACTCTGCAGAGCAATGACCTACCAGGCTAGATTTGAGTAATTGGATTTCTGCATGTGTAGTAGGGGGTGGACCACTCTGACCCTCAAATGGCTCTTGGGGGCCAGAGCTGACCACCCCTGATGTAAAGCCATGTATTTAAAAAAAAAAAATGTTTTGTGTTGTCTCTGCCAGAGGCCAACAGCTGAAGAGCTTTTGAAACACAGATTTATTATTCAGTATGCCAAGAACACATCATATCTGATGGATCTTATTGACAAGTACAAGATATGGAAAAAAAATGAGGCCAGTGATGACTCCAGCTTCAATTCAGAATTGTAAGGACAAAACAATCATTGGCACATTTAGTTATATTAATATAATAATTTATTCACTGAGAAAATATTGTGTGTACATGTCTTCAGAGATGACAGTGAAGCATCCGGAGGGTTCATTGATAATGGCTGGAACTTCGATACTGTCATAAGAAATAAGCCCACAGTTAAACAGAACAAAGTCATAAAAAATGAAGAGCTACACAAGTGGGTGAGGAATCAGGTATGTCAGTATCAAAAAATATAAAAGCAGGTACAAGACAACATTAAGTACAATTATAAGAAAAAGAGATTTGTCGGATTTAGAATGAAAAGTGAAAAAAGTGTTTTTAGATATTAGCGGATCATCCTTCCATCTATCCATTCTTTTGCTGTTTATCCAGGAACAGGTCGCAGTAGCAGCAGGCTAAATCCGGCTGCCAATGTGTACTTTTCCTTCCACAGCTCTTCCTGGGGGTTCCAAGGCATTTTGAGGCCCTCCAGCATGGAGGTCCCTCTGATCTTTTCCCAATCAGACATTACTGAAACACCTACACTGGGAGGCATCTAGCAGGCATTCTGACCACATCAGCTGGCTTTTGGAGAAGCAGCTCTACTATGAATGTCTTAGAGATGTCAGAGCCTTTTGGTGCCTCCCAGGGTTAGTCCAGATACCCTGCAGATTAAACTCATTTTAGACCACTGTAGCCACAATCTCATTCATTCTGTCATTACCCAAAGTTCATGACTGTAGATAAGGGTCAGAACATAGATCGTCTGGTAAATCAAGAGCTTTGCCCTTAGACTCCCCTGATGAAAAATAAGTTTATTCAAGTATGCTATTAGTATACTTCTTTTAAACTAAAAATAGGAAAGTATACTTTCAGTATATTTTTTACGTACTTCTCAGAAATGTGCTTTATATACTTCTCAGAAATATATTTTAAAATTATATTTAAGTATACTTGAGTTTTACTTAGAAAAGTCTAAGTATATTTGAGCTATACTTGTGCTTAGAGAATCTATATTTTCATTGTTATATGCTAGGGGCACTATTGCACATTTTCTGTACAGAATTTCCAAAACACAACCGAAATGCTTCCACATGTAAAATAACACAATAGTCAGGCATAAAACAGCATAAAAACCATAGATATGTAAAGCTGTGTAACGTTATGGAATAAAATGTCGACCCATGAAGAGGTAATAATGACTGTCTGGCTTTGGGGTGTTGATCAACTCCATCTATGTTTAATCTACGATTATCATGAATAGTCTTTTTTTTAGCTTTTTGTTCAAAATGTTGTTTGTTTATTTAATTTTTATTTATGCGACGTACCCACATCCAAGTGTTTATTAGAAAAGAATGCGTGAAGCTAGAATAAAATGTTTTTGTTTACAAGCAGATACCCTGTTCTTTCTTTTGATGTTTTGTATGTTCAGATATTCATTTAACAAAATATATACAAATTAATACCTAAAGACGGGCATAGTAGTATACTTAAAGCATGATGTAAAGTTCACTTAAAGAAAATTTACAAGTATACATGCAGTATAAAACTAAGTGTACTAAAAATGCATAAAAAAGTATTTAATTAGTAAACTATCAGTATACCTATAAGTTTACTTTTAGTATACTTGCAGCACAAACTGAAAACATGGATGTAAACTAGTTGTGTACTCTGAGTTTGCTTTACTTTTATATACTAGAAAGTGGGCCAATTTGGTCCCAAGGAGTATTGAAATAGTACAAGGTAAAAGTATATTACTAGTACAATGATATTTGTATACTTAACCACAGAAAGTATACTTAAAAATATACTTCATCGGATGCTAAGTTCACCTTTTTAATGTTGTTTGAACATTAATGTGTGTTGGCAGTGTATGTACAAATCTACCCTATAATGATAAAAATCCATGCAGTGGTTTTTAATTAATCTGTAAAAATAATATCCCCTTTTTCAAATCGAGCCGTTCTCAGATGCCTGTCGGTGTGCCGTCACACCAACAGAGGCCGCTCCCACAATAGTTGATTGACATGAGCTCTTACCTCAGACCAGCTGTCACAGTCCAGTAACTTTCCTTGTTTCGATGCCGAGGCAGGGATGTAAGTTAGACAAGAATATCTCCGATTGAGCGATTGAGGTGTTGTGTTGCTGGATGTAATAATGAACATAGTGGTCGTCATTTACTCCTGACATCTGAGCCACTGAAGATGCAGTAGATTACGCTTGTTTGTGAATGAAATGCACCTCCCGATCTACATATATCCGTCTATGTTCGCGCTAATCATTCGTGATCCAGCTTCACTTACAGCAGAAGTGTGTATAAGCGTTTTTTTTTTATGAATCTTTGCGATCGCGAGAGAAGAGAGGGGCGGGGGCGAGCAGAGCTCATTTGCATTTAAAGGAACAACCCCTTAGAATGAGATGATTTTTGCTAAGCTCATTTTGACAAGGTAAAAAGGGTGTTGTTTTACAAAACCATTGAGAATTTTTAATCAAAGTATATTAGAGACTTTTCATTAAGACCCTAAAGCATCATATCAACTTGTGGAAAATGGGCATCCGATGACCCCTTTAGGTATACTTAATAAAATAAACTTAAGAAGTATACTTCTTTTTGGTAAGGGTCAGCTCCAGTTTCAGCATACTCCCTACTAGAATTGGGCAGTCCACCTATTCCCGACTGAGTACCACAGCCTCAGATTTGACCCCTGCTGCCTCACCCTAGTTGCAAACAGCCCCAGTAAGTGCTGCATCATACCTCACAGTGTGAGGCCATTTGGACAACATCATCTGCAAATACTAGTGATGCCACCCTAAGGCCCTTCAAACTGGACACCCTCAGGTCTCTGGCTGCAGCTTGAGATCCTGTCCATGAATATCACAAAGAGGATTGGAGGACTGGTGTTGATATTTGGTGTATTTGTCTGTGTGAATTTGAGTGGAACTGACTTCTTTCATCTATTACCAAAACACTAGTTAAAACTTTTTGAGCAAAAACAATGAAGAAAAATTAGTTAGTGCTAAGATAAGTTTCATTCATATGCATGCAAATGCGGGAGAGTGGAAAAGCAAGTTCACACAAAGAAGTTTCACATTTTGCTGCACTTGCTGCGTTTGTTGAACTCTGACTTGCAAATTCATATCATGTGAAACTGTTTGACCAATAGACGATTAATATGTCATGGCATGACATATTGGTATTTTATGCTGAGTTTATGCTGGTCCTTTGCTGATTTATGCTGGTCATGTTGCTGTTCAAGGCTCAGCATAAACCAGCTAAGGACCAGCTTAAACCAGCATCAAAACATACCTACCAGCATATGCTGTAGCATGCGCTATTCATACAACATCCGGCAGTAGTTGAATTAAAAGGACAAATTTTCAGTATTGCAGGAAAATAGAGCAGATTGTATGGTTTTACAGTTTGGATTTATAATTATATGCTATGCATTAAACTAACGTTTTTAAAAAGATATTGCAAAGCTATCATATCACGTCCATTGCGATGTCCAAAGAAATTTCATAAGTCTACTTCATACGTCAAAGTCTAGTGTGACTGCTGCTTAATGTGGTGATATTCAGGCGTTTATCTATTAGATTTACACATCTGCCTGTCTCACTGTTTAGGTCCCAGACAGAGAAAAAAAGCCTCCGTTCAATAGCAAAGAGTCAAAGTCCCCTGTTATGTCCCCACATTTTGCAGAGGTAAGAATCTGATTCTTGTGAACTGATGAACTTTTCAACTTGTGTGTGTACTATATATGTATAGTATATATGTATATACAGGGGTTGGACAATGAAACTGAAACACTGGCCAATATAGTGTTGGAGGTTTCATGGCTATATTTATGCAGCCTGGTGGCCAGTCTTTACTGATCGCACATTCCACCAATAAGAGCAGAGTGTGAAGGTTGACTTTGTGCACCCAATAGCTCAAACATTGTACCCTGAAGGTGGTGCCCTGTATTAGGATGATAATGCACCAATACACACAGCAAGACTGGTGACAAGAGTGATTTGATGAACATGAAAGTAAAGTTAAACATCTCCCATGGCCTGCACAGTCACCAGATCTGAATATTATTGAGCCACTTTGGGGTGTTTTGGAGGAGCGAGTCAGGAAATGTTTTCATACACCAACATCACATAGTGACCTGGCCACTGTTCTGCGAAAGGAATGGCTCAAAATCCTTCTGGCTACTGTGCAGGACTTGTATTTGTCATTCCCAAGATGAAATAATGCTGTATTGGCTGCAAAAGGAGGCCAAACGGCATACTAATTGTGGTCTAAACCCAGGTGTTTCAGTTTCACTGTCCAACCCCTGTATGTATTGTGTGTGTACCAGTCCTCAGACCTAACCTGAGGTATGATCGGTATGGGGATTTTGAACCGTAAAACTTTGACATAGAACCGAAAGACATAGATCAACAGATGCAGATCTATGATCGGACTCAACCCACCATCCTGCTTTGGAGAGATGAATTATCAGCTGTAGAACCCAGACACTTGCGGGAGAGGAGGAACACATTCTATGGTCTCCTTCCTCTAGAGAATGTCTACTTCTTGTTTCATTACCAGAGTCTGCTTAGGAGCCACTAGTGTGGGGATAACCCCATTGAAATGAGTCAGGCGAGATCCAAACAGGATTCTGTAGCTTCTCTTTATAGTCCAAACACATTTTCTATGTCAAAGTCTAACGTGATGGCTGTTTAATGAAGTGATATTCAGACATGTATACATCAGACTCACACATCTGCCTGTCTCCCATTGTTTAGGTTCCAGACAGTGCAAAGAAGCCTCCATTCAATGGCAAAGAGTCCAAGTCTGAAGTCTCTGAAAAGCCCGCTCTGTTTGTAGAGGTAAGAATTGGATGGATAGTACTATACACTATATATATGCTGATGTTTCTCAAGAGTTGAACTTCGCAGTTCAAATGATCAGGCAAATGAATATCAGTGCCTATACTGAACTAACAATGCTATGTGTATTCAAAGTATCAATCAAAGGAGCAAACTCGTATTGGCATTCAGCCTAAACCCCAGCTCTTTCATATGGGTGAGGACGACATCTCAATTCTGAAACACCTGCTGCTGAGACTGTGCTAATATCAGCCAGTTGCTGATGTGATCAAGATGGTGCTGCACAAGGCAGCCACAGTGCTTAGCTCTCCAGTTGTTTAGGGTTTTTGTTAGTTTTTCCTGTTTTTTGTTTTGCAAACACAATCAGTTTTACAAGGGATGAACTCCTGAACATTCAGCAGAACACACAAAATCTCCTACCTGTTTTCGATTATTCTGACATTTTGCTGAACGTTGTAGTTGGCGGAACGGCAGAGCTGATCAAATGCTTCAGGACGCGCAGGAGGGGAAAGCTAGCTGGCACGCTTGTGAAGCTTAGACAACACGGATTCCGTATGGCGCGGCCTAGCATCCATCTGGCGAATCTCCGCTCTCTACCCAACAAAACAGATGAACTCCTTCTATAAGGACTTTTCAAACTCCGCTGCTCTGTGCTTCACAGAAACCTATGTCACTCTGTCCCACGGGCAGCTTTAGGGCTCTCGGATCACTGTTTGGTTCATCTTATTCTGACCTTCAGACAGAAACTGAAAACAGCTTAACTTGTATTCAAGACTGTAAGGAGATGGACTAATGAAAGGTTTTACAAGCCTGTTTCGAATGTTTTTAGAGCTGCTGGAAATGATCTGGATGAGCTCACAGAGACTGTAACTTCTAATATATCAGTTTCTGTGAGGATATATGCATTTCTACCAGGACTTATTTACCATTCAACAATGATAAGCCATGATCTTCATCAAGCCAAAGAGGATGCCTACAGAAAAGGGGATAGGGTCTTGTACACTGAATAAGGAGATTAGAGTGGCTAAAATAGGACCTACGCAAAAAGGTTAGAAGATCAGTTCAACTAAAATGAACCAGCTTCAGTGTGGAAAGGTCTGAAAGCCATCACAAACTACAAGACACCATCCCCCAGCACTGAGGCAAACCAACGACTTGCAGAAGACCTAAATGAGTTGTATTTGTAGATTCAAAACCCCCCACATCCATTCTGACTATCTCTTTTCACAACCACTAACACCTCCAGCACCCCCCCTCTCCCCCTCCTACACTTCGAATAAATGAAAATGACGTGCGCCAGGTCTTCAGAATGAACAAAAGGAGAAAAGCACCAGGCTCAGATAGTATGACACCAGCCTGTCTGAAAACCTGTGATGACAAGCTGGCCCTCATCTTTTCACAGATCTTCAACAGGTCTCTGGAGTTGTGTGAAGTCCCATCATGCCTCAAATGCTCCACCATCATCCCCGTCCCAAAGAAAACCAAAATAACAGGACATAACGACTACAGACATGTGGCGCTAACGTCTGTGGTCATTAAGTCGTTTGAAAAACTGGTCCTTGTCCTTCAGATCTATTGTGACAAACATTGCAGCATTGACGTCATATCACAACATTGCGGTGTTCGAAGAAATTTCTTATGTCTAGTTTGTATGTCAAAATCTAGTGGGACCACTGCTTAATGAAGTGATATTCAGACATGTATACATCAGACTTACACATCTGCCTGTCTCTCATTGTTTAGGTTCCAGACAGTGCAAACAAGACTCCGCTCAATAGCACAGGGTCCAAATCTCAAGTCTCTGCCTTGGCCGCATGGTTTGCAGAGGTAAAAATTTGATTCTGATAAACTTTTTTGAATTGTGTGGTTACTATATATGTGCTGAGGTTTATCTAGAGTTTCATTTCGCAGTACAAATAATCAGGCAAATTAATATCAGTGCCTACTGAACTACAATGCTGTATGTATTCAAAGAGCTATGATCGGATGTAACCCCCCCCCATCCTTCTTCGGAGAGATGAAGTATCATCTGTAGAACACAGACTCTTGAGAGAGAGAAGAACCACATTCTATGGTCTTTTTCCTCAAGAGAGTGTGTTCTCGTTCTATTACCACAGCCTGCCTGCTTGGGGCCGACTAGTGTAGAGACAACCCCATTGAAACAAAGCAGGCGAGAACCAAACAGGATTCTGTAGCTTCTTTCTACAGTCTGTAGTGGGCTTAAAAAGGAAAAAAATCAATAAATCAATAAATCAATTGGCTCACTCAGAGCAGAATCACTATTTTAATGTTTCAGTTCATGCATTCCATAAGTGAAACACGTTTAGTGTATATGCCTATGTATTCATATATATATATATATATATATATATATATGTATGTATAGCTTTATTCTGTTTTCTCCATTCACAGAAGCACTGCAGGTGCGCAATGTGAACTTGTGAATCTGTGTTCAACATTGTCCTGCAATCTTTGCTGGTTTCAAAACACACAACAAGCTGCATAATACCATTTAATTCATTTTCACTTAAATGTAGGTTAAATGCTTTACAGTTTGTGAAACATCCTCAGAAAAACTCTAACACTGGGGCAATGCCATTGTGACTTACCTATGATGAATTTGCAGCTGAGCGCGAGCATTTCACTCATCGGATGCATCAACATCAAATTTACATAAGCTGTACTATTTGAATTCATGATTGGTTGACTGCAAAATTAAAATACTAAATGGAATGATAAAATAACATTATTGACTGGTTAATAGCCAAAAAAAAAAAAAAAAAAAAGATTTAGTGTTCCTGTTTAGAACTATTAAATTTGACATTGTTTCTGTTTATGTTCCTGTCAAAATTTTTTGTTTCTGATTTTGTTTTCATTCCTTGAACCGGTTCAAAGCCCTGGTCTGCAGGACATCTTGTGAGACATTTGGCAGAAGTTTCCATGCTGCCCAAAAGACTACTAACGCCGGTTTCACACTGCATGCGTAAGCAGGACATAAGCAGCGCATGTGCAGCACGTAAGCAGAGCAGAAGCACCTGAACCGCGCCTTTTGTACAGTGTACTGTTCTCCATATATGTCCTGTATATACTTCAACAGCAAGTTAAACTCTCCTCATTAACTTCACGGACACGGAATGTCCTTTTCCAAACTTTAATAAAGGCAGAGTAAAACTATGAAATAAGAAGAAAATAAACAATATAAATGGACATACACAATGTGGACCTAACAGAAATGCTTCTTACAAATGTCTTGTAATCTAGATCCGACTTTTCTGCTTATCAAATAACATAAAAAAAAATATCAGGCAATAAAAGTAATCACCATACAGTGACTATGGTTCTCGTATGGTCCAGTGAGAATTACACTTAAGATGTACTCAAATAATACAAATCACAGAAAAATGTTCTAAATAATCTATTATAGTTTGTACTATGAACAATAACAATAAAACATACCGACGAAGCTACCAAAGGCCAAGGATGAATGCAGATACATATTGATTCACTGCTTTCTGCCTCTGCAATAGAACAGCAGCATGGAAGGCACTAATTTCCTTGTTAGTCATTGGATCAGTCACATGATAATGACAGTGTTATTCTCAGAGCAGCCAGTAGGGGGATACAAACTACAACCTAAACATTTATTCCTTAATTATTGTTGACTTAGACAATCACTGTAACAGAACACTCCCCGTCTGGCGCGATCGAGTGCCACTACTCAATAACTGCTTTTGACATGTTACTTTAACTTGGATTCAGGAGGAAGCAGTACAACAATCTCAGTTACAGGCCTTAGGAAGAGCCTGGTGCCATCTTGTTTAGGAATCCTTATTTCCACTTTGCACACTTTCCCATCCTTGCTCGGAAAGACCTGCGTAATGATTCCCAATGGCCATTCATTTCTTTTGGTTTGGCTGTCCTTGAGGAGCACAATGCTACCCAGTTTAACATCGGGTTGTTCAGATTGCCATTTTCTACGTGTCTGTAATAAGCACAGATACTGTTTCCTCCATTTATCCCAGAATGTGTTCGCTAGATGTTGGACTTGTCTCCATTGACGTTGGAAAAGATCTTTGGTTCCAAAGTCACCAGCAGGAGCGGTGGCGGTGCCCACTTTCTGTGTGAGGAGAATGGAAGGTGTAAGAAGAAATGGGTCACTTGGATCAGTAGACACCGGCACTAGTGGTCTAGCATTGATGATGGCGGTTACTTCAGCCATGAAAGTAGTGAGCACTTCATGAGTTAATTTCATGTGTCCTAACTGAAGGAACATGGAGTCCAGTATCTTCCTTGCCATCCCTATCATTCTTTCCCAAGAGCCACCCATGTGGGAGGCATGAGGGGGATTGAATATCCAAGAGCAACCATGTTCTGCCAGGTATTTTTGGAACACTCTTCTCATCATTGTTTGACGGAATCTGAAGCTCCTTGCACACACCGATGAAATTTGTCCCTCGATCTGAACGAATTTCTTTTACTGGGCCTCGGAGAGCAAAGAAACGCCTGAGGGCATTGATAAAACTGGAGGTGTCCAGCGACTCAATTACTTCAATGTGGACTGCCCTGACACTGAGACAAGTGAAGATCACTGCCCATCTTTTGTCATGTGCCAGACCTCCCCTTGTCCGACGTGCATGGATGGACCATGGGCCAAACACATCTAGGCCTATGTTGGTGAATGGAGGATCTGTACACATCCGGTCTGCTGGAAGAGAAGCCATCTTCTGAGTTTGGAGGTGGCCGCGAAGTTTTCGACAAAGGACACAGTGATATAGGATATTATTCACAAGTCTCTTGCCCCCAATGACCCAGAGACCGGCTGCACGGATAGCTTGACTTTAACTTTATTAATCCCACAATGGGGAAATTCCTTAGAAACAGCAGCAATAATAAAAAAGACAAATTTAACAAGATCCATAGGATCAACACAAACAACCGTAAAAATAAATCAATAATAAATTACATAGTGCTAATTATGTGAATAAACAGAAAAAATCTGTGTATATCACTGCAGTGATGTATTATAAAGTCTTATAGCTGTCGGGAGGAATGATCGACGAAAACGCTCCTTCTTGCACTGTGGAAGTAACAGTCTTATACTGAAGGAGCTGCTCAAAGCCGCCACAGTGTGATGCAAAGGGTGAGAGGAGTTCTCCATAATGGATGACAGTTTTACTAGCATCCTTCTGTCCGCCACTTCCTCGATGGTATCCAGTGTGCAGCCCAGGACAGAACCAGCTCTCTTAACGAGCTTATTGAGTCTTTTCCTGTCTCTGTCCGAGCTGCTCCCTGCCCAGCACACAGCGGCGTAGAGAACTACTGAGTTCTCTGCATACCCCAAAGGACCTCAGTCTTCTCAGCAGGTAGAGGCGACTTTGGCCCTTTCTATACAGGGCATCTGTGTTTGTTGACCAATCCAGTTTATTATTCAAGTGAACGCCCAAATATTTGAAAGTGGTCACCATCTCAATGTCCGAGCCCTGGATGCTCACAGGTGTACAAGCTGGAGGGTTCCTTCTGAAGTCAAGCACCAACTCTTTTGTCTTACTGGTGTTCAGTAGCAGATGGTTTCCCTCACACCAGTCCACAAAATCAGCAATGACCCCCCTGTATTCCTGCTCATTCTCCCCGGACACACAACCAACAATGGCGGTGTCGTCTGAGAACTTCTGCAAGTGACAGTGATGGGAGTTGTACTTAAAATCAGCTGTGTACAAGGTGAACAAAAATGGGGAGAGTACCGTCCCTTGAGGTACCCCCGTGCTGCAGACTACCTCATTCGACACACAGTCACGCAACCTGACGAACTGTGGCACATCAGTAAGATAGTCGATGATCCAAGCAGCCAGATGTTGGTTCACACCTGCCACTTCCAGCTTCCCTCTCAGCAGTGATGGTTGGATAGTATTGAAAGCACTGGAGAAATCAAAGAACATGACCCTCACAGTGTTCCCAGGGGCCTCCAGATGAGACAATGCCCGATGCAGCAGGTAGATGATAGCATCATCCACTCCAATGCCAGATCGATAGGCAAACTGCAGCGAGTCCAATGCCAAGCTCACCTGGGTACGAAGGTAACTGAGGACAATCCTCTCCATGGCCTTCATCAGGTGGGAGGTTAATACAATAGGTCTATAGTGGTTCAGCTCCTTTGGATGTGATATTTTGGGGACAGGAACCACACAGGAGGTCTTCCACAATGCCGGAACTCTCTCCAGACTAAGACTCAGGTTGAACATGAACAGAACAACCTCCTTCGGTGAGTAAGCATCCTTGATGCTGGGTTTGTTGGTGATAATGCCTTACCAATAAGGCTCCAACATGGTGTTTGCCAGGAATGATTAAAGGATTCTTTTCATCCTGATCCAGTTTCGCTGCTGAAATGCGACCTCCAATTCTCAAAAGTCCTTGATTGTCAATGAATGGATTCAGCGAAATCAATGGACTAGTTTTAGGAAGGTTCTTTCCACTCTTGATGCATGCAATTTCTGTTGCATAGGTTTCTTCTTGGACGGCCTGAAGGATGACAGTCTTAGCCTTTGAGAAGTTTTCTGCTGAGCAGGCTGCTGGACAGTAATGCCAACTTCTGGGGCATGAAGATTCGTTAGTTGCTGGTTTATGAAAAGCACTGGCAATGTGAATGAGGCGTCCGATAGAACGGATAAGTGATTGCCAACTGGAGAACCTGGAAAAACGTTGTGATCCGAGCTTCTTGCTCACAGTTGTAGTGCTCATATTGGTCACTTTGGGTCGCACATCCACATCAAGCGCAGGATTTACGAGTTCGAAAGTTTCCTGCTCTGGTGGGCTGGGAGAGTCTGCAAGGAACCTGGGGCCCATAAGCCACGGGCTGTTTGCGAGGCATTCTGCGGAAACTGACCTTGTGGCTATGTCTGCTGGATTTTGGTCAGAGCGTACATAACACCACTGTTCAGGCTGACTGGATCTTCTTATCCTTAAGACTCGGTTGTTGACATAGACATAAAACCGTCTAGTCTGATTGTGTATATATCCTAATACCACCTTGCTGTCAGTGTAGAAGGTGATGGCGTCAAGATCCATGTCCATCTCAGATGAGATGAGGTCAGCTACTTCCACAGCCAGGACTGCAGCGCAAAGTTCCAGCCTTGGGATGGTATGTTCAGGAAGTGGAGCAAGTTTCACTTTACCCATCACAAAGCTTACGCGATTACCTCTCTCAGGATAGGAGAGCTTGAGATAAGCCACTGCTGCGATAGCTTTGGTGGATGCGTCCGAAAACACACACAACTCTCTGTATGCAGCTACTGAAGGCGATTGTTCGGAGTAGGTTCTAGGTATCTGAAGGTGTCTTAGCTCTTGCAGGGAATTGCGCCATGCAACCCATGCATCTTCCATGTCCTGGGGCAGTGGAGAGTCCCACTCAATGCTCCCCAATGTTAAATCTCGCAAAATAAATTTGCCATTGATGGTTACTGGGGCCGCAAATCCCAATGGGTCGAACAGACTATTGATGGTGGATAATACTCCTCTACGTGTCAAGGGCTTCCCTGCATCAGGTACTTCAAAAACGAAACAGTCCATTTTGAGGTCCCAGTTTAGTCCCAGGCTGCGTTGTATGGGAAGGTTATCCTTTTCAAGATCAAGATCTTTTAGATCGCTTGCATAGTCCTGTGATGGAAATGCCTCCATAACCTCTCTCTTGTTTGAGGCAATCTTGTGCAACCTCACATTCGATCTTGCAAGAATTGTCTGTGTACGCTTCAGTAGACTCACCGCTGCTTCTACTGTAGGGAGAGATTTTAACCCATCGTCTACGTAGAAATCACGTTCTACGAACTGTTGCACTTCAGAATCCTGCTCTTTTCCTTCCAGGTGGGCAGCTTTCCTGAGACCATAGATGGCTATGGCAGGCGATGGGCTATTCCCAAAGACATGTACCTTCATACGGTACTCCACAATGTCTTTGCTGGGGTCATTGTCTCTGAACCATAAAAATCTCAGAAAGTTCCTGTCTTCTTCTTTAACAAGAAAACAATAAAACATCTGTTGGATGTCTGCAGTTATGGCGACAGACTCTTTGCGGAATCTAAGAAGCACACCCAAGAGAGAATTGTTAAGATCAGGGCCTGTTAACAGCACGTCATTGAGAGAGACACCACTGTATTGGGCACTAGAATCAAACACTACCCGGATTTGTCCAGGTTTCTTCGGATGATATACACCAAAGATAGGAAGATACCACCTTTCCTCTTCATCTTTGAGAGGTGGAGCCACCTCTGCGTGCCCGTTCTCAAAGACTTTTCCCATGAAGGAAACAAAGTGTTCTCTCATCTGAGGTTTCCTCTCAAAGTTGCGCAAGAGTGATGAGAGTCGTTTCATTGCTTGCATCTTATTGTCAGGAAGACGCTGTCTGGGATTTTTAAACGGCAGTGGTGCTACCCAACCATTGTTTTCATCTTTCTGAAACTCTTTCTTCATGATGTCCAGAAAGCAGTCATCCTCAATGGACAGAGCTACTTTATCATCATCTTTTGTACGTTGAAACACCATATCACCCAAGTGATCTGATTGGTGTGTGAGTTTTCTGCTGCAGCATGGAATGTGGGAGCCACTATATCTGTCCTTCACCTGCAGGACATTAGGGCATGGTTCAAAGAGTGAAGACCGTCCATTATCCCAGAATCTTGGTGTAAAGTGTGCTAACTGCATTTGGCTTATGGACATTTCCTAGGCAGACATTGCCTACAATGACCCATCCCAGATCAAGCTTTTGTGCGAATGGCAAGTCATTTGGACCGTTGAGTGTTTTACGCACCTTATGCACTCTGAGGATATCCCGTCCAAGGAGAAGCATGATGTGAGCATCTGGATCAATTTCCGGGATGAGATGTGCTACTGATTTGAGATGGGGGTGATGGAAAGCAACAGAAGGTGAAGGGATCTCTGACCGGTTATTGGGAATCTCATTACACTCGATTAAATCCGGAAGTGGAAGACTAGTCTGTCCATCCATGGATTCAATTCGAAAGCCACTTGCTCGTCTTCCCGTTGTCTCCACAATCCCAGCACAAGTCTTTAATGAATACGGTAAGCTAGGGTTTTGGATGTCAAACATATCAAAGAACTCAGTACGGGCCATTGATTTGTTACTTTGATCATCAATTATTGCATAAAGCTTCACTGCTTTACTGTGGCAACCACTAGGATAGACTTTGGCGAGACAGATTTTTGAGCATGACCTGCCAGTCTGATCCCCACCACAGACTTGAGTGCAATGTGATGAGATTGCAGATGCTACTATGGGATCCCCCTCCCCGCCATGCTCTGGATGGGGGGTTGCGTCATTAGACATAGGTGCTGGTTCTGGGTGAAGGGCAGTGTCATGATTCTCACTACCACAATCTGTACATTTAACATGAGCCTTGCAATTTTTCGCAATGTGCAGTGATGACATGCAGCATCTAAAGCAGATTCCATTTTCTTTCAGGAATGCTTTATGCTCTTCCAAAGACTTCTCCCGAAAGATACGGCACTTGCGAAGAGGATGTGCCTTTTTGTGTATAGGACACAATTTGTCACAGTCACTGCTAGAGAGTTTGTCTTTGTTACAGAAGACAGTAGGTGACACATCTGTTTTGTGGACTGAAATCTCCTTCTGTTTAAGCTGTTTCCATGAAGTTAGCTTAGCAGGATTATCTATACGAGATGTAAAACTGAAACTTGGGTCATTTCTGATCCTTGCCTGTTGACTAACGAACTCAACAAACACATCAAAGGGAGGAAATGGGACGTTGTTTTTCAGTTTGTAATCAGAGCCCACAGATAACCACCTATCCTGAAGTCCGAAAGGAAGTTTTTCAACTACAGGATTTACTCCGCGAGCAGTGTCAAGTACCGCAAGTCCAGGCAAATCTCCATCAGCCTTTGCTGACTGCAGCTCCATGAGTATATCACTCAACTCTCTTAGTTTCGCATAATCTTTGTTTGTTAGTTTGGGGAAACTCTCTAGGCGTCTGAACAGCGAATTCTCTATCACTTCAGGTGAGCCATAGCATTCCTCTAACCTGGCCCAAATCATTTTCAACCCTCTCTCTGGGTTATTCGCATTCACGGTTCGGATCCGACTTACATGTTCAGCAGACTCCTTTCCAAGCCATTTGACAAGAAGGTCAATTTCTTCGCTAAATGTTAAGTCTAAATCTCTGATAGCATTCTTAAATGAACATCGCCAGGCTCTGTAACTTTCTGGTTTATCATTGAACTTCAGCAGCCCTGTAGATATCAGTTCACGGCGAGCCAAGTAACGCACAAAGTCATTCATACTGGAGTTGTTATGAATGGATGCAGCAGCGGATGCGAACCCTAATGAAGCGACGCCTTCTGGACGAAGTACAGGTGTGTTAAGGGGTTGTTCACAAACTTGCCCTATTCGGTCATCAGAAAATGGCTCTACACCAGGCATTGATAGATATGGGCTATTTGTCTTCGCTTGCTGCATGACATAATCTTTAGTGCGCTGTGCTGTATCTACTGGTGTACAATCTTGCAAAAGTTTACAACTTAATCTTTCACTCTGGTGATCAACAGCAGCTTCAAGTGCATCGGCCTTGGCGACAGCTGCGGCGGTTTCTTTCTCTTGTTTTAACATGTCCAAGGATGCTTCTAAATGTGCCTTTTCTATTTTCATTTTCATTTCCTTTTCAGCAAATGATAGACGTGCCTTTGCAGCCTCTGCTTCTGCACGTGCTAATGCAGCTGCAGAACTTGCTGAAGAATGGCCTGAGTGCTGAGTTGAGACACAAGACCTGGTCTTCCATGATGGCGAGCTTTTCTTCGACATAATTTGAAGAACAAAAGATTACTTCTTTTGATGCAGTGTAGAATCAACTTGAACTGCGATGTCCTGCCTGACAGAGCCGTCGTTTTACTGTACTGTTCTCCATATATGTCTTGTATATACTTCAACAGCAAGTTAAACTCTCCTCATTAACTTCACAGACACGGAATGTCCTTTTTCCACTTTTAATAAGGGCAGAGTAAAACTATGAAATAAGAAGAAAATAAACAATATAAATTGACATTCACAATGTGGACCTAACAGAAATGCGTCTTACAAATATCTTGTAATCTAGATCTGACTTTTCTGCTTATCAAATAACATGAAAATAAAATATCAGGCAATAAAGGTAATCACCACACCGTGACTGATTTTCGTATGGTCCAGTGAGAATTACACTTAAGATGTACTCAAATAATACAAATCACAGAAAAAAGTTCTAAATAATCTATTATAGTTCGTACTATGAACAATAACAATAAAACATACCGACGAAGCTACCAAAGGCCAAGGATGAATGCAGATGCATATTGATTCACTGCTTTCTGCCTCTGCAATAGAACAGCAGCATGGAAGGCACTCATTTCCTTGTTAGTCATTGGATCAGTCACATGATAATGACAGTGTTATTCTCAGAGCAGCCAGTAGGGGGATACAAACTACAACCTAAACATTTATTCCTTAATTATTGTTGACTTAGGTTCGCTCTTATTCGTTAACATGGGCGCCGAAAAAAATATGCGCTGCTTACGTCCTGCTTACATGTGCACTGTGAAAACGGTGTAAGGGAACCAGGCTCTAGAGGCTGGCAGTGGTTTGCTTGGTGGCACGCAGAGCATTTGGGGAGAAGAACAATCATGGCCCGACTGAAACCACACATCTAGATGACTACGAACAGGCTTATGTTTCACGCACCAGAACAGTTGTAACCTTTTAGCAGCACAGGCCAAAACCTCCAAAATCTTCCCATATGAGTTCATTTGTCCTGTCTAATGTAGACTGTGAAGTTTTGTGAAGTATGTTTCTGTGAAAAGTTTGGATTAAAGACTGTACACATAGTATATTCATCTTTGTGCACTCTCTATTCATACAACATGTGGCAGTAGCTGAATTAAAAGAGCATAACTTAAATTTTCAGCATTGCACGAAAAATTGGAGTTGGTTGTATGTTTTAACAGTTGAAATTTTTTAAATGACACTGCAAAGCTTGACATCATATCACAACCATTGGAGTGTCCAAAGAAATTTTGTATGTCTAGTTCGTATGTTAAAGTTTAGTGTGACCGCTGCTTAATGACGTGATATTTAGACATGTATACATCAGACTTACATCTGCCTGTGTCTCATTGTTTAGGTTGCAGACAGTGCAAAGAAGCCTTCATTCAATAGCAAAAATCCCAAGTCTCAAGTCTCTATTATGCCCACACAGTTTTCAGAGGTAAAAACTTGATTCTGATTAACTTTTCAACTCGTGTGTGTACTATATATATATATATATATATATATATATATATATGTGTGTGTGTGTGTGTGTGTGTGTGTGTGTGCTGATGTTTACCTAGAGTTGAACTTTGCAGTTCAAATAATCAGGAAAATGAATATCCGTACCTACTGTACTACAATGCTGTATATATTCAAAGCCTCAACCTCAGCTCTTTCATATGGGCGATGATGACATTTCAGTGCTGAATTGCCTGCTGCTGAGAGTGTGCTAATATCAGCCAGTCTTTGAAGTAATCCGATATGCGGATGCCTTGGAGTCTGAGAAGAGCTTGGTGTAAAGTGCAGGGTGGAAGTGACAGACTGAAGGGAAGAACCCAAACACATTTTCTATGTCAAAGTCTAACGTGATGGCTGTTTAATGAAGTGATATTCAGACATGTATACATCAGACTCATACATCTGCCTGTCTCCCATTGTTTAGGTTCCAGACAGTGCAAAGAAGTCCAAGTCTGAAGTCTCTGAAATGCCTGGTCTGTTTGCAGAGGTAAGAATTGGATTCCGATTAAATTTTCAACTTCACAACTTTAGACAACACTAGTGCTACCCCTGGAGGGGTTGAGCATTTTCAACACAGCTGGGAACCACACTCACTGGAGACCGTTGTGCCCTGAAGCACCAGAGGTGCAGAGCAGCCACCTGAGGACACTAAGGAGGGTCAGGCACTGTAAGCTGATGTGTGTACACCCAGAGGGGTCTGTCCTCAAAGGCCTAGCACTCACAGCGTCAGGCCTTCTTAGCCGAGGACTTCTTCAAGAGAATGATGGTTCGCAGATCCATCTTCTCTGTCGAAGCCTCTGCTGCCTTCCATGCATGCAAATGCAGGAGAGAGGAAATGCAAGCTCATGCTAAGAAGTTTCTGATTTCATGGCACTCCAAATTTCAAGTTTGGTGAACTCTTAACTTACAATTATGTGTAGGGCTGCCCCCTAATAGTCGACTAACCATTAGTTGACGAGAAGAGGCTTGGTTGACCAAAATTGGATTAGTCACTTAGTCACAGAAAAACTAACTAAATAAATAAATAAAATTCCACAGGAAGTGGCGAAGTCACGCAGTCCGTGATGGACTGATAGTTAACGGCTGGTCTATGTGGCAATACATCAGGCTGGACACTCATCTAAACACTCACCTATCTTTCATCAAACTCAAATATGGCTTATCATCTGAAATACTGTATGTAAGAAGTAGCACCTTAACATGGCCACTCAATCTAATGTTAACCTAGAAAAATCTGCACTATTGAAGGGTTTGTGTGGAGTGTGGAAGATGAATAGTAGCGCACTCACTGCATGACAGATGAAGGCACCTGTGCAGTCACTTGCTCTTAAAATACATTCTTGGGATTCTTATTCTTATTCTTTCAGATAATGTAATACCTGATGTTGAATTTGATGTTACATTTATTTGTGTGCACTCACAATAACAACAAAACATTGCACTTTTGTGAAATAATGAAAGCAAACAGGATGCGTTTTCTGCATTTTCTGACTGTCTCAGTCTCTGTGAACTTGAGCACAAGAAAAAAGAATTAACCAAAACTCTGTGTATACTTACCTTACAAACATGAAACATTTATCTGTAGAGAGCGAATGTCTACTTTCAAATGAATCAATTCAAATGGAAAACAAATATTCTCAGGTTATGTAATCTATATGAAACACGCATACAGGTGCATCACTACTGCGGAGATGACAAGTCAGTGTCACCGACTGTCAGCCTCCTTACTGTTTTTCATTCATAATCCATTCATAATCATTACTTCTGCCGGTGTGCTTTGATAAGCTTTATGTATGCGCTTGAGCGCTTATTAGGCAATTAAAGACTCATTATTATGATTTAAATGATTTATTAATAAACTTGTGATTAGTCAACTAATGCTTAAAATGAACGACTACTAGTCAACCAGAAAAATCTTTAGTGGAGGGCAGCCCTAATTTTGTGAAACTTTGTGACCAATAGACAATTTATATGTCATAACATGACTTCATAGCTGTGACCGTCTCAGGTTACACATGTAACCATGGTTCCCTGAAAGTGAGCGAGACACTGCATCCCATAAGACAGTGATTCTCAACTCTAGTCCTCGGGGCCCAGTGCTCTGCACATTTTGTATGTCTCCATCATTTAATGTGCCTGATTTAGATTATCAGGAGAAAGATCCATGAACTGAACTGAGTGTGCCAGATTTAGAAACATATAAAATGTGCAGAGCAGTGGGCCCCGAGGACTGGAGTTGAGAACCACTGCCCTAAGGAACACTTCACATCAGCATGACTGGTGTCTGAAGCATGTGTAGATTTATAGTTCTGTGTTTCCTGAGTTCATTTGCCCTGTCTAACGTCGATTGTGAAGTTTTGTGAAGTGTGTTTCCCTCAGAAAGTTTAGATTAAATTCTCCTGTTTTTAGTTTAACATGTGGCAGTAGCTGAATTAAAAGAACATAATTTAGATTTTCAGCATTGTAGGAAAATGGAGTAGATTGTATGTTTTTACAGTTTGGAAGTATTATTATATGCTATGTGTTGAGTTTAAGTTTTTAAAAAGACGTTCAAAGTCTAGTGTGATTGCTGCTTAACCGCAGCCACAAAAAAAAACACTCCATGACCGATGTTTTTGTTTTAATAGTACTTATGTGAATTTAAAAGAGAACTCCACTTCCAGAACAACAATTACAATTTAGTCGTAAAGAAATTATGTTTTTTGAGGAAAACATTTTTCCCCATATAATGGACTGCTATGGTGCCCCAATTTTGAACTTCCAAAAGGCAGTTTAAATGTGGCTTCAAATGATCCCAAATGCGGTTGTACACGACAGAGGAAGAAGGGTCTTTTCTAGTGAAACAATCAGTTATTTACATTAAAAAAACAAACAAACAATTTAAATACTTTTTATTCTCGAGCGCTCGTCTTGCCTTGCAGTCCTTGAACTCTGTGTATTCTGGGTTAAGACAGTTAGGGTATGTTGAAAAACGTCCCAAGTTACGTATGTAACCCTAATTCCCAGAGGGAACGAGACGTGGTGTCCGAAAATGCTATGGGAACGCCTACAGCGAGACCGCGCTCTGAATCAATCGAAGGGCGAGACGTCACGGGCAGGTGATGTAAGCGACCAGGAAGCATAAAAGCATGTGCGGCGGAGCCGGCGTCAGCTTCGGAGAATGAAGCGAGGGATGCTGGAAGGATGGCTCGAGACACAGTGTCTCGTTCCCTTTCGTCCAGCGCTGAACAGCACGAACTGGACACATACAATTATCCTTCTGCTGGTCGGGCTCCCTGAAGGGAGGAGGACAGAAAGCCTGGAGCAGGCTTTGGTGTAGTGGTAGGGACCTTAGGTACGTACCCCACTCTAAAGAAAAGCTTTGGCCATACCAGGAGCAAAGTCAAGATGAGAAGGGGCCACCGAAAGGGCCTGCGATTGAGTTGGCACAGATCTAAAATAGGACGCAGGCCACCATCCCTCTTTGGAACAATGAAGTATCGGCTTTAGAACCCGGACTCCCTGTTGTGAGGATGGATCACCTCGATGGCCTCCTTCCTCAGAAGGGTCTTTACTTCCTGTTCCATAACCTTTTTCTACAGTACGTAGGACCCATGCAGACACGTTTGGCAGTAGCTTCCACGCTGCTAAATAGTCTACTAAGGGAACCAGCCGCTTGGGGCTGGCCTCTGGTGTTGACTGAACTGCTAGCTCAGAGACCTGTAACGGCGGACCGGCAGGAGACTGCCGAACTAACTGTTCTAGAGACCCCTGTAGGGGTAACAAGCATCCCGGTTCCGCTACGTCCGCAAGTGGAGAGACCCGAGATAAATGCTTGCCGGAGGCCACTGCGCCCTGTAACCCTGGCAGGGGTAGCAGACTGACCTCCCGAGGAGAGACGGACATCGAGTAATGCGGTGCAACCCGCTCTTCCCCGGTATGGGCTGCCCTCGGCGGTCCTGAGATGGCATCAGGACCGCTTGGCCAGAGGCTTCCGTGACTGAAGCACGACCCGCAGGTCGGGCCTAGCCTTGGAAGTCCCTGGCCTAGAGTGTCGCTGATCTCGGTCCGGGACGGGGGAGCTCGAGTAGCGACACTCAACTTCTGAACCTCCCTGTACGAGAAGCTGGTACACGGCTGCGGCTGCTCACACCCAGCAGCCACAGGAGCTAGACAGCGGCGAGGACACAATGCGGACAGTCGACTCCCTCAAGAGCCAACACAGCGTGCTCCACCCCCCAGCAGACCACACACATGCTGTGTGTATCCCCGCTAGTAATGTAGCACTTGCAGGGAGGAACACACAACCTGTAGCGTGATCCACTTTCGCCACTCTTATTGCCCTTGGTGTTCAACTTGGCAGACATCACCCTCAAAAGAAAGTTGTGCTAAAACTTGCACTAAAAACAGGGTGACAAGACAGACATAGAGCGCTTCCCTGAAAGACAGAAGCTGACGCTGGCTCCGCCGCATGTGCTTTTATGCTTCCTGGTAGCTTACGTCACCTGCCCATGATGTCTTGCACTTTGATTGGTCAGATTACACAAGTGTTCAGAGCGTGGTCTCGCTGTAGGCATTCCCATAGCGTTTTCGGACGCAGCTCGAGTTTCTGAAGGGGAACTCCAACTGTATTCTCCCTCAACTTCAAAAATCATTTCAAAATCATCCTACATCATGTAGAAGTTCCGATCCATTCTTTGCAAAGTGAACATGCAAAAATGATCAAACACCCTCAACAAAAAAGGTAAAACAGCGATATAAGATGAGTAAAGTTTTTTGACATACCCTAACTGTCATGAACAGGAACAAACACAGTCCAGGTAGAGTAAGACAAGACAGTTATGTTGTTATACAGGCATGTTGACGAGCATTTGGCATTAAAAAGTATATAAATTGTAATATCTTTATTAAAATAACCAATCGTTACCAGAGGTGGGTAATCCAAGTGCCATGAGTAAAAGTCCTCCCCAGTATTTTGTTCCAATCACCTGGATTTGCTAATTAGCACAGTTTTTCAGCCAGGAGGTCTGAGATTGGACCAAGTCATTCCTTTTGAGTCTCAAGCAAGTCTCAAGTAAAATCCCAAGCCCCTAAAGAGTTAAAGTTAATGAGATAATTGAATGATGATTGTGCATTAGTGATGAACACCTGCTGTTAACAAGCAGCATCATTGAAGAAAAGAGAAACACAAGAACTACAACTGACTTGAATCAACTGAACAAAACATTTCATCTCTCAAAATCTGATTAAACATCTCCACAAACAGCATCACTGTCACGGAGGCAAGACAAGAAGTGGTCGATCGAGAATAGGTCCCTGTGTAGCGTGACGGAGAACTCAAACGCGGATACACACGAGTGAGCAGGTTAGCCACGCAATTATTCTGAGAACGCTCCAGCAAAGGAGTAGAGATTTCCACCAGGAAACCCGCGTTCCCATACACACACAGAAAGGTATATAAATGTTCCGCCAAGCGGTACTCACGTGAGTTGAGATTGAGAGGTGAGGCGACCTACAAAGACGTTCACACATGAACTCAATGTCCGGTGCCAACTGAACCTTACTTCCTGTTTATATACCTGCGGAGATTACTTCCGGGACCTCGTGACCTCACGTGATTTGGTGCATGTGACAATCACCAGCTTCACTCATTACTAACCAAACTGACTTTATTTCATGTCTGCAGAATCTCTTATTGAGAATTAACAGAGGTTTAGATGTTGATTTTTTATTGGTCAAGAAGAAAAGAAAAAAAAAAACACAGTGCCACCATAATTGTGTGTGTCAAAGTTGTACAGATGTTAAAAATGTTTGTATGCATTATACAGGTTTTAATTTAATTCACTGTAACTGTTAGAAGAACACTATGCTTGTATGCTGTAGTTTTGCAGATTTGATAGTGCAAAACCTAAATAAATAAGAAGAAAATAAAGTTATTTTGGGCGTGTCCAGGTATGCTCATGATGACCATCTCACCATATAAAAACAGCTATTAGCTGCTAAAGGTACAGCTCTGATCTCACTACTTTACAACACCTTGCGCATCGTAACAGCAAGATCTAACCCAGGAGACAATGGTCAAGAGCCCAACTAAAGAAAATGCTGATCTCCCCAATGGTGACATCATTTTAACCAATAAAACAACAACATCTGATCCTCTGTAATAACAGCAGATGTTCATCACTAATGCTCAATCATCATTTAATTATCTCATTAACTTTAATTCTTTAGGGGCTTGAGACTTGCTTGAGACTCAAAAGGAATGACTTGGTCCAATCTCGGACCTCCTGGCTGAAAAACTGTGCTAATTAGCAAATCCAGGTGATTGGAACAAAATACTGGGGAGGACTTTTACTCATGGCACTTGGATTACCCACCTCTGATCGTTACGCTAGATAAGAGCCTTTTTCTTTGGCTGGGATCGTTTAAAGCCACATTTAAACTGCCTATTGGAAGTTCAAAATCGGGGCACCATATCAGTCCATTATATGGGGAAAAATGCTGAAATGTTTTCCTCAAGAAACATAATTTCTTTACGACTGAAGAAAGAAAGAAATGAACATCGTGGATGACAAGGGGGTGAGTACATTATTTGTAAATTGTTGTTATGGAAGTGGAGTTCTCCATTAAACATCTAAAACCTAAAACAAACAATCACAAGTTCTGAGCCCGTCTCAGTGCCAGTCAAAGCACGGAAGTACAGTTTGAATTTGGTAATTATGTGACATTGCCAGACATTCTAAATCCCATATATGGGACTGTACTCCCAGTGGCACAGGAAAAAAAATCCTGCATGTGGGACCATACCACTCAAAAAAGATAAAGTGATATTCATACATGTATACATTAGACTTACACATCTGCCTGTCTCTCATTGTTTAGGTTGCAGACAGTGCAAGAATAAGGAGAGGCGTGATCTGAGTTTTTACTTTTTACTACTCACAATGAGCTCATTCAGTGCCCTTCAAGAATGTTCTCCTAGTTTATTCATCTTTGTGCGCTCTCTGTTCATATAACATGTTGCAGTAGGTGAATTAAAAGAATAAAAAAGATTTTCAGAATTGCAGGGAAACTGTTCTTGTGTCTGGCTGTTTTGGTGCTCAGTGCTCTGTAGCACAGACGAGAGGGCAACAATTCAAAGAGGAAGTGTGCTGGGTGTGAGGGAGTTTTCTCACTCTGGAGGTCTAAAATTCTTAGGTAGGGGGGCACCAATAATCTTTTCAGCAGTCCTAACCTCGCAGCAGTCTTTGCCTGTTTAAATGATCAGGCAAATGAATATCAGAGCCTACTGAACTAACAATGCTGTATGTATTCAAAGTCTCAATCACAGGAGCACACTCTTCTTGGCATTCAGCCTCAAACCCCAGCTTTTTCATATGGGCAAGGACGACATCTCAATGCCAAATCTATCATGACAAACTAATCCTTGGACTTGATCTGAGACACGATCCATTTGATAGTAAGCATCTGGAACCAAAAGCGTTTGATAGCGCAGTTCAACATATGCTGAGCTATGATCAGATGCAACCCCCCATTCTTCTTTGGAGAGATGAAGTATCAGCTGTATGAAGCATGAAGATCACGTGTGTGTGTGTGGAACATTTCATTACCTGACGGGTCACACTTTTAGTGTTGTAAAAATTATATTTACATAGATTTATTTTTAGCTTCAACGTTGCATTTTAAAATGAACTTATAAATGTTTGTTCAGTAGTCCCTATAACAGATGACAATTTCATTAGTGGTGCTTCTAATTAAGTGATATAAAGCAGTTGCTAATGTTGTACAAAATAAATATACTTACTATTGCACCAGTAAAATGTGCAACACTTTTTTACTACCAAATTATTTTGGGATCGTGACATAGCCCCCCCCTCAAAGGAGCGGCTTCCACACACCAAATGGAACAGACTAAAGTCTAAGAGGCAGGTGAAGTAGAAACGGAACAAGGGGAGGGATGGAGGACTTGGTTCATGTGCGAGAGGAGGACCTGGGGACTGAGGCAGAGCCTGCAAAGCAAGAAGCCAGGGTGGAGCCAGCAGAGCAGGAAGACAGGCAGAGCTGGCAGAGCAGGGAGCCAGGGTGAAGCAGGGAGAGATCCACACAGTGAAGCAGACAACTACCCGGGTGGGGTTGATGGTGCAGGAGACCAAGGCGGATCAGGTAGAACTGGAACAGAGAGCATAGAGAGGTTAACAACTGCTTCTACGGCCATAACAAGGCAAGCAGAGAGTTCACAGATGGCCTCCTTGGCCGGGACAGTACAGGACAAAAGTTCAGAAGTGGATGCTGCCAACTCGGGAGGTTCTGCACTGGGAGCTGCCATCTCGGGAGGAGCTAGAGTGGATGCTGACAACTTGGGAGGTTCTGCAGCGAGAACTGTCACCTCAAGAGGAGCTGGAGTGGATTCAAGGACTGGAGTGGGCTCTGGAGTAGGCTTGTGGACTGGAACAAGCTCAAGAGGAGCAACAGAGCAGTGAGTAGCCCAATGCACAGGATGCCATTTAAGGGATCACTGAGGAAAGGGGAACAGTCTCTCTGGAAGCCAGCCTCAAATGCCTGTGGAATGCCTGGGCGTCTTCAAATGGAACATTCGCAATGCTCAGGAACACTGGAGTGGCATCCCTGATGGCTGATGACTCCTATGCAGTGGCTCTGTGTTGGCGGCCTTCTTAGGAAGAGACTCTGGGCTGGTGGCCATCTTGGGAAGAGAGTCTGGGCTGGAACCAGCAAATATTCAACCACTTTAATAATAAAATGAACTAGCACAAAAGAAGCACTGATGACTGCCGCATAAAACAAATGCTTTACAGTTTGTGAAATATCCCCAGAAAAACTCTAATTGTGGGGCAATGCCATTGCGAATTACCTATCATGAATTTACAGCTAAGCGCAAGAATTTCACTCATTGGATGCATCAACATCACATTTGCATAAGCTGTACTATCTGAATATATTATTGGTTGACTGCAAAATTAAAAAACAAAATGGAATGATAAAATAACATTATAAAGTGGTTAATAGCCACTAAAAAAATCTGTTCAGAACTATTACATTTGATTTTCCTCTCTATTTCTGGTAATGTTTCTGTCCAAATTTAGTTTTTTGTTTTAATTCCTTGAACTGGTTCAGAGCCCTGAGGGAAGGATGGTCATGGCCCAACAGAAACTGCTCGTCTATATGACTTCAAGCAGGCTTCTGACTCCAGGGTGGAGCAGAAGCCCTCCAGGGCAGAGCAGACAGAGAAGGAGCCCTCCTGGGTGTAGCAGGAGCCCACCAGGGTGGAGAAGACAGAGCAGGAGCCCACCAGGCTTGTGCAGACCACCACGACGGAGACTGGGACCTGGGGAAAATAGAAACAGACAGAGCAACAAAGACAGAAGCTGGGAACACTGTGGGCTTTTTAACAGTCTCTGTGGACACTGAACAAGCAGACAGTTCATAAATAGGCTCAGGACTGGACAAGAGTTCGTAGCAGTGGCAGGACGAACAGAGATATCAATAATGGCCTCCATAGCCATGACTTGACTCATGAAGATCAGCTGTGGCTTGACTTGACTCACGAAGATCAGCTGTTTCTTGACTTGGCTCATGAAGATCAGCTGCGGCTTGACTTGACTCATGAAGATCAGCTGTGGCTTGACTTAGGAAGAGCAGCTCTTAATTGACTTGATTCAGGAACAACATCTGGTGGCGACATCTGGTGGTAAGCAGACCGAAGAGCACTGGCCAGATTCGTGACAGTTATTATGTGCTGAATTTATTTTTTTTTAAATGATGCAGAGCTTGACATCATACCACAACCGTTACAGTATCTGAAGTAATTTTGTATGTCTAGTTTGTATGTTAAAGTCTAGTGTGACCATTGCTTAATGAAGTAATATTTAGACAGTTATACATATATATCAGACTTACACACCTGCCTGTCTCTCAAGTTGCAGACAGTGCAAAGAAGCCTCCGTTCAATAGCAAAAATAGCTCCCAGACACTTGTGGACGAACATGTTCTATGGTCGCCTTCCTTAAGAGAGTGTCCACTTCCCAGACTTACGCATCTGTCTGTCTCTCTTTGTTTAGGTTCCGGATAGTGCAAATAAGCCTCTATTCAATGACAAAGAATCCACCTCCCAAGGCTCTGTTATGCCCACACAGTTTGCAGAGGTAAGAATTTGATTCTGATGAACTTTTCAACTTGTGTGTGTATTATATATGTGCTGATATTTAACTAGAGTTTAACGTCGCAGTTCAAATGATCAGGCAAATGTCAGTGCCTGCTGAACTACAAAGCTGTATGTATTCAGAGTCTCAATCACAGGAGCACACTCTTCTTGGTGTTCAGCCTCAACTCCAGCACTTTCATATGGGTGATGAGGACATCTCAATGCTGAATCACTTGCTCCTGAGACTGCCCTAATATCAGCCAGTCTTTGAAGTAATTCAGTATGCAGATGCACTAGAGCAGGGGTGGCGAACTCCGGTCCTGGAGAGCCGCAGCCCTGCAGACTTCAGCTCTAACCCTAATTAAAACTCACCTGCCTGTTGCTTTCTAGTAACCCTTTGACCTTGATTAGCTTGTTCAGGTGCGTTTGATTAGGGTTGAAGCAAAACTATGCAGGGCTGCGGCTCTCCAGAACCGACGTTCGCCACCCCTGCACTAGAGCCTAAAAAGAGCCAATACAGCATCAACACACTTGGTGAAAGTGCGGGGTGAGAGTGATAGACTGAGACTTACATCAGACTTACACATCTGCCTGTCTCCACTGTTTAGAGAACCCGATATTGGTATGCTTTGTCCATGAAAGCAAACCTCAGGATTTCCCTGTGTTAAAGAAGGGTGGACACGTGAAAGTATGCGTCCTTTAGATCTATCATGCCAAACCAGTCCTCTTACCTGATCTGAGGCATGATCCATTAGATAGTGAGCATCCTGAGACTTACATCAGACTTACACATCTGCCTGTCTCTCATTGTTTAGGTTCCAGTCAGTGCAAAGAAGCCTCCATTCAATAGCAAAGAGTCCAACTCTCAAGTCCCTATTATGTCCCCACGGTTTGCAGAGGTAAGAATTTGATTCTAATGTACTTTTCCTTATGAGACAACTCTAGACAACTTTGGTGCCTCCATTGGAGAGGGTGAGCATTCTCGACACTTTGGGGAATGGAAAACTTACTACTCCATGCCCTGGTGCTTGTCTGACCTCCTGCTGAGAGAGTACCAAAAAGAGTGGCAAATACACACTGACTGAGGGGGAAGACAATGACACCCGGGTAGCCTGGAGGAAATGGGGAATACAACCAGTCAAAATAGTTAAGGTGGGCTGTCCATTAGGCCAAGCTGGGAACACAACTGTCCTCAGACACCACAATTACTTTAGGGCAATGGGTCGGCTAATTGAAACCTTAACAGGAAAGACAGCCCAAGCAGGTAAGGAGGCCGCCTACCTAAATTCCTAAAGCGGGGGGAAGTCCAACCCTGCAAAAAAAAAAAAAATATTGGTAGGAGAGCTCACAATACAAAGGGAGGATCTTATCAAAGAAAACTTGCCTTGACCAGTACATTTTTGACAAAAACACCCAAATAGGACTGTGTATTTAAAATCTGAGATATAGTTGCCGCCAATAGCTTCATGGACAGCATGCTGACATATAAAGCTGTTGAGCTTCAGGCGCTGCAAGTCTGGCTCACAGACCTTTCCCAATCTCATCCCCTTGTCTTTCTCCCACTTCACTTTCTATCAATACTTAACTATCCTATCATAATAAAGGTGAAAGTTCAAAAAAATTGATTAAAAAAAAAATCTCTTAGATGAGGGGAAACAGCCCAATTAAGAACAGCGCAGATGTCTGTCCCACAGGTATAGATCTCTGTAAAATAACATAAATTAGATTTTCAGCATTGCTGGAAAATGGAGTAGATTGTATGTTTTTACAGTTTGGAATTATTAAATGCTAATTGTTGAATTTAAGTTTTTAAAAGGATGCTGCAGAGTGTGATGTCATATCACAACTGTAGCATTGTCAGAAAATTTTGTATGTTTTGTTCATATGTCAAAATCTAGTGTAACTGCTGCTTAATGAAGTGATATTCAGACATGAATACAGCAGACTTACACATCTGCCTGTCTCTCATTTTTTTTAGGTTCCAGACAGTGCAAAGAAGCCTCCGTTCAATAGCAAAGAGTCAAAGTCTCAAGTTTCTATTATTGCCGCACAGTTTGAAGAGGTAAGAATTGGATTCTGATGAACTTTTCAACTTGTGTGTGTACTATACATGTGCTCATATTTATCTAGAGTAGAATTTCGCTGTGTGGGGTGAGAGAGATAGACCGAAGGGAAGAGTACAAAATTGGTATGCTTTACCCCCAAAACCTCAGGAACCTCCTGTGTTGAGGAAAAATGGATACATGGAAGGACACATTCGTCCTTCAGATCTATCACATCTATTCAGGTCCAGTGCTTAGACCTAATCTGAGGCATTATGCTTTTAATAGTGAGCATCTTGAACCAAAAGCTTTTGATGGAGCAGTTGAACAGAAGAAGATCTATGATCGGACACAGACCCCTCTGAGGTCACCGCAGTAGACGCTGCTGCCTCTGGAGGCTCTACAGTACAAGCTGCCACCTCCAGAGACTCAACGGTGGTGTACATGGCCCAGACACACCATAAAGCGATTCTCGTCATGGGAACCGTTACAGATGGGGGAAACAGTTCAGCAACGGAAGTGCTAGGGTAAGTTGGTTTGGGGATACCAGCTGAGTGTGCAGACACCAGCGGTGCATCCCTCAAGCTGGATACCAGACAGGAATACCAGAGGACTGACCTCAATGATCTGAGTGCAGCAGACAGCACGAGACGTGACTTTCGATGATCCTTTGTGGCGTAACGTGATTCTAGATGATCAGCTGTGACGTGGCGAGACTCTGGATGACCAGACATGACGAGGCGAGACTCTGGATGATCAGACGTGATGTGGCTAGACTCTGGGAGATCAGCTGAGACGTGACGAGGCTCGAGGAGACCAGCTGAGATGTGACGTGGCTCTGGAAGAACAGCTCAGGTGCAGAGTCTCAATCACAGGAGCACACTCTTCTTGGTGTTCAGCCTCAACTCCAGCACTTTCATATGGGTGATGAGGACATCTCAATGCTGAATCACTTGCTCCTGAGACTGCCCTAATATCAGCCAGTCTTTGAAGTAATTCAGTATGCAGATGCACTAGAGCAGGGGTGGCGAACTCCGGTCCTGGAGAGCCGCAGCCCTGCAGACTTCAGCTCTAACCCTAATTAAAACTCACCTGCCTGTTGCTTTCTAGTAACCCTTTGACCTTGATTAGCTTGTTCAGGTGCGTTTGATTAGGTTGAAGCAAAACTATGCAGGGCTGCGGCTCTCCAGAACCGACGTTCGCCACCCCTGCACTAGAGCCTAAAAAGAGCCAATACAGCATCAACACACTTGGTGAAAGTGCGGGGTGAGAGTGATAGACTGAAGGGAAGAACCCGATATTGGTATGCTTTGTCCATGAAAGCAAACCTCAGGATTTCCCTGTGTTAAAGAAGGGTGGACACGTGAAAGTATGCGTCCTTTAGATCTATCATGCCAAACCAGTCCTCTTACCTGATCTGAGGCATGATCCATTAGATAGTGAGCATCCTGAGACTTACATCAGACTTACACATCTGCCTGTCTCTCATTGTTTAGGTTCCAGTCAGTGCAAAGAAGCCTCCATTCAATAGCAAAGAGTCCAACTCTCAAGTCCCTATTATGTCCCCACGGTTTGCAGAGGTAAGAATTTGATTCTAATGTACTTTTCCTTATGAGACAACTCTAGACAACTTTTGTGCCTCCACTGGAGAGGGTGAGCATTCTCGACACATTGGGGAATGGAAAACTCACTACTCCATGCCCTGGTGCTTGTCTGACCACCTGCTGAGAGAGTACCAAAAAGAGTGGCAAATACACACTGACTGAGGGGGAAGACAATGACACCCAGGTAGCCTGGAGGAAATGGGGAATACAACCGGTCAAAATAATTAAGCTGGGCTGTCCATTAGGCCAAGCTGGGAACACAACTGTCCTCAGACACCGCAGTTACTTTAGGGCAATGGGTCGGCTAATTGAAACCCTAACAGGGAAGACAGCCCAAGCAGGTAAGGAGGCCGCCTACCTAAATTCCTAAAGCAGGGGGGAAGTCCAAACCTGAAAAAAAAAAAAAAAAAAAATATTGGTAGGAGAACTCACAATACAAAGGGGGGATCTTATCAAAGGAAGCTGGCAATACAAAGTACATTTTATCAAAAACTTGCCTTGAGCCAAAACATTTTTGACAAATCTATAGCCATAGGACTGTCTATTTAAAATCTTTGATATAGTCACCGCCAATAGCTTCATGGACAGCATGCCAACATATAACGCTTTTGAGCTTCAGGCGCTGCAAGTCTGGCTCACAGACCTTTCCCAATCTCATCCCCTTGTCTTTCTCCCACTTCACTTTCTATCAATACTTAACTATCCTATCATAATAAAGGTGAAAGTTCAAAAAAATTGATTTAAAAAAAAAATCTCTTAGATGAGGGGAAACAGCCCAATTAAGAACAGCGCAGATGTCTGTCCCACAGGTATAGATCTCTGTAAAATAACATAAATTAGATTTTCAGCATTGCAGGAAAATGGAGTAGATTGTATGTTTTTACAGTTTGGAATTATTAAATGCTTTGTTGAATTTAAGTTTTTAAAAGGACACTGCAGAGTGTGATGTCATATCACAACTGTAGCATTGTCAGAAAATTTTGTATGTTTTGTTCATATGTCAAAATCTAGTGTAACTGCTGCTTAATGAAGTGATATTCAGACATGAATACAGCAGACTTACACATCTGCCTGTCTCTCATTGTTTAGGTTCCAGACAGTGCAAAGAAGCCTCTGTTCAATAGCAAAGAGTCCAAATCTCAAGTCTCTATTATTGCCGCACAGTTTGAAGAGGTAAGAATTGGATTCTGGTGAATTTTTCAACTTGTGTGTGTACTTATGTGTACTTATACTTATGTGCTGATATTTATCTAGAGTAGAATTTCGCAGTGTGGGGTGAGAGAGATAGACCAAAGGGAAGAGCCCAAAATTGGTATGCTTTACCCCAAAAGCAAACCTCAGGAACCTCCTGTGTTGAGGAAGAATGGATACATGGAAGGACACATTCGTCCTTCAGATCTATCACATCTAGTTAGGTCCAGTCCTAGGCATTATGCTTTTAATAGTGAACATCTTGACCCAAAAGTGTTTGATAGAGCAGTTCAGCAGAAGAAGATCTATGATCGGACACAACCCCCCATCCTTTTTTTTTTTAGAGCGATGAAGGATTGGCTATAGAACCCAGATACTATCAAGAGAGGAGCAACACGTTCCATGGTCTCCATTTTAAAGAGAATGTCTACTTCTTGGTTCAATACCAGAGCCTGCTCAGGGCCCATAATATGGGGACAACCAAAATTAAAACGAGGCAGGCGAGATCCAAGCAACATTCTGTAGCTTCTTTCTACAGACTGCAGAACCTATTGTGAGACATTTGGACAATGTTCTTTTAATGGAACCAGAATTTCGAGACTGGCCTAAGATGCAGAACTAAGGTGGAGCTGAAGACCACCAGAGCAGGACAGAAGACCCCCACGGACAAGACGAGAGTTCATGTACTGGGAGTGTATCGCTGAGCGCTACCACCGCACAGGGAGCTAAAACAGATGTCCCCATCTTGTGAGGAAAACCAAAAGCCGCCACCTCTGGGGGAACTGCTTAAGGGCGGGCATCATAGCACCAGTTCAGCAAGAGGTCACCGCAGTAGACGCTGCTGCCTCTGGAGGCTCTACAGTACAAGCTGCCACCTCCAGAGACTCAACGGTGGTGTACATGGCCCAGACACACCATAAAGCGATTCTCGTCATGGGAACCTTTCAGATGGGGGAAACAGTTCAGCATTGGAAGTGCTAGGGTAAGCCATGGTTTTGGGATACCAGCTGAGTGTGCAGACACCAGCGGTGCATTTATCAAGCTGGATACCAGACAGGAATACCAGAGGACTGACCTCAATGATCTGAGTGCAGCAGACAGCACGGTCAACGTGACACCGATGATCCTTTGTGGCGTAACGTGATTCTAGATGATCAGCTGTGACGTGGCGAGACTCTGGATGACCAGACATGACGAGGCGAGACTCTGGATGATCAGACGTGATGTGGCTAGACTCTGGGAGATCAGCTGAGACGTGACGAGGCTCGAGGAGACCAGCTGAGATGTGACGTGGCTCTGGAAGAACAGCTCAGGTGTGACTTGACTCTGGATGAATAGCTGTGACATGACGTGGCTTTGAGATGACACCTGTGGCTTGACTTGACTCACGAAGATCAGCTGTGCCTTGACTTGGCTCATGAAGATCAGCTGTGGCTTGACTCGGCTCATGAAGATCAGCTGTGATCTGACTTGATTCATGCAGATCAGCTGTGGCTTGACTTAACTCATAAAGATCAGCTGCGGCTTGACTTGGCTCATGAAGATCAGCTGCGGCTTGGCTTGATTCATGAATAACAGCTGTAACTTGACACAGGAAGAGCAGCTCTGACTTGACTTGACTCAGGAAGATCAGCTGTAACTTTGCATGACCCTGGGATGGCAGCAGTGACATGACGGAGTGTTGTTGTCGCAAGTCATTTTGTGAACAAGCTTCGCTGTTACTGCCATTATGTGAACGCGCTCCGGTGCAGCCACCATTTCTCGAGCGGGTTTACAAACCGGAGTAGAGATCAAAACACTTGAATGTGCCACGGCTGTGAATGACGAACCCACAGTCAGCAAAGAATAATCCAGAAACTGAGCGAGTGATGAGCGCGGACCCCTGTATCTAAACTCAGATTGGTAAGGTTGATTCATGCCACCACAAAAAAAAAAAAAATTATCAAAA
>NC_066877.1:3585798-3715171 GCF_022985175.1 Labeo rohita | reverse complement strand
TTTATAACGTTCTTATGTGACCATAGAATAACCAAAATAGAACGTCCTCCTAAAGTCATATTGCGAACGTTATTATATAACTAAAAGAGGACCAAATATAGAACGTCCTCCTAAAGTCATATTGCAAACGTTATTGTATGACTAAAGGAGGACCAGGTAAGAACGTTCTGTTATCGTCCTAAATGTCCTCTTTGTAACGTTGTTAAATGACCACAGAATAACCAACATAGAACGTCCTCCTAAAGTCATATTGCGAACGTTATTATATGACTAAAAGAGGACCATGTGAGAACGTTCTGTTAACGTCCTAAATGTCCTCTTTGTAACGTTGTTATATGACCACAGAATAACCAATATAGAACGTCCTCCTAAAGTCATATAACGAACATTGAGCACCAGAACTTTCGTAACCAAAAGAGGACGTTTTAGGAACGTCTCCAATGTTCTGTAAATGTTCGGGACATTCGACACCTTTAGACAACTTTTAGGGAACGTTGCGCAAGGTTGCGAGAACGTCGCCTCCTACGTGGGTGAATGACTCATTAAGACATTTACCTACACCTGCTGGCAGATTTAGTTTCTTATTTAGAG
Organism: Labeo rohita; assembly: GCF_022985175.1. Classification (NCBI taxonomy): domain Eukaryota; kingdom Metazoa; phylum Chordata; class Actinopteri; order Cypriniformes; family Cyprinidae; genus Labeo; species Labeo rohita. Next base: position 3,714,580 of record NC_066877.1, on the reverse strand, counting down.
TATCACTTCATTAAGACAACATAATAATAATAATAACAATAATAAAATCATTAAAGGGAAAATTCAGTCATCATTTACTCACCCTCATGTTGTTTCAAATCTTTCTCTTGTGGAACAGAAAAGAAAGTATCTTGAAGACTGTTCCTAAAAAAAGCTGTTACCAGTGACTTTTATTGTATGAACAAAAAATACTGAGATGTTTCTCAAATTCTCTTCTTTCTAAAGCTACAATTTATAATGTCTACTTGCTGCTTTCTCATTTAGCACAAAATAGCTTTAAATAATCTTTTGTGGCTGTTTTCACAGTCAGATTTATTTTGCGATTAATATGCGATTAATTAGCTTTATTAATCGACACATCACGTAATTAATTAGATTAAACATTTTAATAGACTGACAGCCCGAATGCTACTTATATAGCAGTTTGTTAGAGTTTATGTGAAAAACATAATGTGATTTTGTAGAAAAGTTATATTTTTGTGATTTTTTTTCAATGAAACATCAAAAGGATTTATTTTCTTCTCAGTTCTATGCAATTTCAAGATTTGTATGGTTCATTCCATGTTTTATATGTAACCGCTGATTCAGATCAGCACAGGACTCCATAGCCAGGGTGTTAGTAGTATGTGCCTAATCTGCATTTTAGAAAGCCATTTTCAAACCGTGATTAACTATTCTATATTAAGGCATACTCAAACTGAATTTGAACCCTGTCCGGGAAATTGCCCCCGTACGTTTGGCCTTAATCTCTTATCTGCCTTAAATATTTGCAGAAAAAACACACACAAGATAAGGTTATTGCCAGTCAGGTTTGCGACACCCATATGGAATGCAAAAGCCTTGCTTTTAAAAAGTCTGGTTTTGGGTCGGTTTCAGTTTGAACTTCAGTGAAATGTGTGAAATGCGGGGCCGTAACCATTGGGCTAGGCGGAGCTGAACCCCCGAGACCCGAGCAAGGAGGGGGCCCGTGATTGGCTGTGGAGTAGATTGACAAGCCATGGGTAGCGCGGCTCGCCAAAGCCTCACCACACCCCCCACATATTAGCGCTATAATAAGGAGTTTTTTGTAAATTTCATAGATTACCATTAGAGATTAAAACGTCATGTTTGAATTTGGTTTACCAATCAAATGCATTTATTCTACATTTTACTTTTGAAGGACCATGCACGAATCTATCAGTCGTTCTGGCATAATCTGGAAATGATAGCCTACGCAATAGAACAATCTTCGATAAGTTAAAATGTATGGAAACCTTTTTACTTAAAAACAAAAACACCATTGTAAAAGGGGGCTGAACCAGTTAGTCAAAACCAAGATAGGTTATTTTAGTGAAGCTTATGATGTTGTGGAAGTTGTGGAATCACAGTGGACCATGGAGCATATAAAAACACAGCGTCATCCTTCACACAGATTTTAGATCATCTTGATTATTACTTTGCTGGATGTACTGGCCTACTGCTTTTTGTGTTTGAACAAAGTATTTTCATTTATGGGTTGAGAAATAACCCGGTAGAAATATGTCAGTCGTTTTGCACGTCATGATAGACTAAGCATTTCATTTAAATGCATTTTAAGCATTGTGGTTTAAAAACAAATGTACACTGTAAAAAAAAAAAAAAAAAAAAAAAAAATCCGTAAAAAAACGGAAAAAGTACTGGCAGCTCGTTACCTGGACTTTGTACCGTAAATTTACAGTCTGTTAATTTACAGTCTGCCACCGGTAAAAAAAAACAGGACATTTTCTGTTTTAATGGTGTATTTATATATTTATATAAAGCAAATAAATCCAGCACAATATACAAATTGAACATGGTTTATTTTTAGTTCATGTAAACATTCTTAAAAGTGCATTCAGTGGCTTTTGTTTGCCTTAAGTGGGTTAGCGCCATCACCAGAGCCGCATCTCCCAACCTCCTGACCAGCCGTCTGAGTGAAAGCAGCAGTCCTGGATCTGGAGCAGCCTGAGGATGCAATATTTCACACAACTAATACTTACTGGCTTTATTAGTAATGTTTACTAACAATCAACAATCAATATCACTGGTCACATTATGTTATAAGCATTATAATTGTGACAAAGAATAAACAAAGAGGTTTTTTATTTGCAAGGAATAAAATACATAAAATACAAACTTGCACACATTTCTTCACATTAATTTAGCCAAACAATGTAGAACATCATGCCATAACACACCAATAACAAACAAATGAAATAATAAAACACTCACCTCGTCTTTCACCCACGCCAGCCATGAAAATCTCCTTTAAACTCCAGTAAAAATAAATAAAAAAATTAATTAATTAATTAATGACAGAAAGAAAGAAAGAAAATGAATGAATAATGAAAAAGTGGAGAATGATGTTCCTCTGCGCATCGAGTACAGATGAGTAATGTGTGTGGTTCTCCATTCATGCAGCAATGTTTGATCACAAGCAATTTTCTGACAAGATTAATTTCCCAAACAATGTTATGAACAGATTATGATTTTGTTGTTATTACGAATTTAACGTATCTGTGATTTAATGTGCAAATTGTCTGTCTGTACTAAAACAGTGCTGGTCTTTGCAAATTTTATATCCACAAATGTAAGTTTACCAACAACAAACCATAAGAATTTAAACAGTTTCTAAACACAATTTTATTGTCAATAAATAAGAAAGCAAGTAGAACGATTTCAATTTGCAATGACTTTAATATGCATATTATAATTGATGGTTAAATGTCTTCCTTCTTCTCATAATTGTTCGTGGTTGTAGCTTAACCTTAAACAAATTAAACAAATACTTCTTTGTTTTCAGTTGATATAATGTGTATTGTTGTGTATTGTGTATTATGTACACATTTTTTTTCTTTCAAATGTCTCAACTGTGTAATCTTTCCTTGCATTAATTAAAACCTGAACAATATGTAGAATAAAGGTGAGCAATTAACATTAAATTTCTAACAATAATAAATCAAATGAAATAAGACTTGTGTGAATAATGTGAATGTTGTGTATGTAATTAATTAGAATTAGATTAACCAGGATTTTTTTTTTTTTTTTTTTTATGATTTATAGTCAACAAATAGCATGTATAATGCCATATCCCACTGTATAACAATTTTGGTTGCCTGGCTTTTTGACGAAATGGGCTGCATTAATCACATGACCCTGTACATTGATTCAACAATATATTTTTAACCCTGGTAAGACTGACATGAAATAATGTTTTGTTTGTTTGTTTGTTTTTTTATGAATCAGTTTATCATAGTCTAACATGTGTATAATATCTGATACATCAGGGTTTTGTGTCCCATAGCCCCATGGTCAGAGGATAAAATTCTGATAGCTTGTAAATCAGAGAGATATTTATAACAGTTGTCACTCTATATCTCCCAATAATGTGTCTTAGAAAAAAAAGTGTTTAATAAAGTTAATAGAACTGTTTGTTTGTTGTTTTTCCCTCAGTTGAACTCATATACAACACTGTTATTCATTTTTAAATGATATATTTCAACAAGAAACTGCAACATTTGGTGGAACATGGGAGGTGGAAAGGTGGAATATTTCTTTAATTTCAAGTAAAAATACATGGTACAACAAGTACAAATAATGTGTGGAATTGATATCCCATGTGATATAATAACATTCTAGACTTCATAACACCAGAAATGAGGATGACTTTTAATTTCATGTAAGAAAATAAACACTTTATTTTTTAGGCTGTCCTCTTAAAATGACTTACAACTAACAGTGTTTTGTGTTTGTTTGTTTGTCTGTTTTGTATTAAAACACCAAATGTTTGGGTAAACGTTGAAGGTGGATTAACACACAGACCTAGACCAGAGAGCGGTGGCCAACTGAACACGATTTTAACAAAGCAGGGCCTTTAAACTGGTCCATGTCCAAGCACCACGTTACAATCCAGCTGCGATTGCTATCTCGTACCAGCTGAAGATGGCATTCATGCTCCATCTTGTGGTTTGTTTTGACTAAATATATTTTCTTTGAGGAGATACTTTAATTTTTGAAGGAGTTTGGATTATTTTTGAGGAAAGTATTATTTTATTGTTTTCTTCTTATTTTGGAATTGATTCTTTCTTTCTTTCCTTTTTTTTAAAGTTTTAAAAAAAAGGTAAGCTATGTAAAGTAACATAATTTGATGTGACCTGTGACATTGATTGTTAATTATTAATAGAACATTACTAATAAAGCCAGTAAGTATTAGATGTGTGAAATATTGCATCCTCAGGCTGCTCCAGATCCAGGAGTGCTGCTTTCACCCAGACGGCTGGTCAGGAGGTTGGGAGATGCGGCTCTGGTGATGGCGCTCAGGAACCGCTGGCAAACTCAAACCTGCCACTGAGCCAAGAGCTGCCTGGATATATTGCACCTCTGCCTTCTGAGTTGGCCGTTTCTGTGTCCACAGATGAGCCTCACAGGAAGAGGAAGTGGCAGAGTGGCAGCCAGGAGGATGAACGTCCGTCCACCTCATACAGAAGAGCAGCCAAACGCTCCCACAGAGGTCAGAATAGACTGATATTAAAGATGTTATGAATCCATTATTAAATGATTTGTCACTGAAAATGCTGAATTAAAGAAACATTGTGTTACAGGTTTCGGTGCTGCAACATGTTTTCTGTTAAAGACATTTCTTGTGATCTTGTGTGTTGCAGAAGCATATGTGAAGGGCCCATTGCTGGGGCGAGACGGATTCGGCTCAGTGTATGCTGGGACCCGCAGGTCTGATGGACTGCCAGTAAGACATTTTCTTTCTTTCCCCATTCAAACAGCTTTTAGAAATGTTGTGATCATTAGTCAGTGTGATTTACTGTGCTTCTTCTGTCTACAGGTTGCCATCAAGTACGTCTCTAAAACCAGGACAGAGAGACTGAAAGTTGTAAGTTGAGTGTGAATCTGTTGTTGTGTTTCATTCACATTCAGCGCTGGATATAATGGAGCGTTTGTCCTGCAGGAAGGTCAGGGTCGGCTGCCGCTGGAGGTGGCACTGATGACCCTGGTCAATTCAGCTCCTGCCTGCCCCAACATCCTGCAGCTGCTGGAGTGGTTTGACCGTCCCAGACGATACATCATGATCCTGGAGTGTCCGGTTCCTTGCCAGGATCTGGAGACTTTCTGTGAAGAGAACGGACGTCTGGACGAGAGCCTGGCCAAGAAAGTCCTGCTGAAGCTGATCACCGCACTGAAACACTGCGAGAGCCGCGGAGTCCTGCACCGGGACGTCAAACCAGAGAACCTGCTGATCTCCACAGAGTCACATGACATCAAGCTGCTGGACTTCGGTTGTGGAGATCAGCTAAAAGACTCGGCCTACAAATACTTTGCAGGTTGGTTTGATCTCACTACAGTGATCTGTGTTTGTTTGTCAACTTTTGATGATCAACCAAAGGGAATCTGTTTGGACTGGAACCTTTTCATTTTCATGTTTGTGGTCTTGTTGTGTCTCTCAGGCACTCTTCAATAATGTTAGGATCAGACTAGATAAATGCTTTTGATTGTTTGTATAGGGTGAGCAGTGACACAGGAAGTGCAGAGAACAGCTTCATGATCTCTTACAGAAAGAGCAGAGGATCATGGACTAATGGCCGCCACACGATGAAGGGTTTTGATCCTCTGCTCCAGTCTGCGAGGGGCTCTGTGTGGATGCTGGAGAACCTGACAGGCCAGAAACTGTGTTGCTTCGGCTCATTTCAACAAAGTAATATGAACAAGCAGGAACATCTTTTTTGTTTTTGAGTATGTGAATTACCAAATTCACTGGTAATTTAGCTAAACAACTTAATTTTTTGACATTTTATCACTTTATGATAATGTTTATCATTAGATAATAGTTCAATTCTACTTGCAGCTAGATAATGTGAGCAACACTAGCTACCATACCTACCGATGGGAACACACTAGCTGCCATAACCAGACATCAGGTAGCTTACATTTATCTCAAAATTAACTGTAGCTATAGGCATTTGTTAAAAAGCTTAATAAGCTAAAACAGTTCTCCTGAATGAGTTCCTATAAGGACTGCTCACTAAATAAAAAACTTACCTAACCTCATACTGGATATAATAAAAAATGTTTTGGTCAATTTGCCTTGTATGTTTAGCATTTTTATTATTCACAAAACTTCATTTTGGGGGGGTTATATTAAGCAGTTGCTGGCATTTATTGTTATTTTTTTGTCATACTTATGTGAGTCCCTTAAGATAACATAAGGATATGAGTAATCATGACCATAGTAGCATGAGAAAAATAATATATCAATGTGTGCATACTGTAAATGTGAGTATGGGGTAAGATGAGCCATTTTTTTTACTTATGTGGTCCATAAGATAAGGGAAAATGAGATGAAGTGCAGTTAAAGTATCTAAAGTTCTAAAGTAATTTCAGGATGTTTTCTATCATTTTAAATGATCAGAATGTATCTATGACAAAGGGTTATAAAATTATGGCTTCTTATAAAAAGTGTTCCTGTGGCTCAATTTGCCCCACTTTAGGGGTAAGTTGACTTCAGTGCCTTATAGTGAGGTAAGTTAAAGTGCTGGCTCAACTTACCCCACAGCATTTGGCTCACTTTGCCCCATAGGTGGCATTTTGAAAAAAAAAAAAACAGTTATCTTACCAATTAGGCTAATATTTAGCTAAATGGTTTGCATGGTTTTATAGGTTGCTAATGCATCATAAATATTTTTAGACCAGATAAATTTGTTTTGATGTAACAGCCATTACATCTGTTATGCTAAAATTTTACTTTGACAAGTCAAAAACCGTTTTTAGAGTAAATGGGTGCCTTCCACTCCCCCCGTGTGTTTCTCCTTTTCACGGTCTGGCAGTAATGATGTGTGATTACAAAATACATGTAAACGTGTACAGTTGCCAAGATACAGGGGGATACCCACTGGCTCAACTTACCACACTCTCCCCTGCTACATTTTATGGGAGCAATTCCCCCTCTCTCCAAAATTAAACTCAAAAACTGATTAATGCTACTATAAATGTAGTCAATGTAACAACATTTTGTGTTAATGTTTACCAAAATTATCTGCAGATATGCTCTCTACTGCAATCTGTCCTGCTTAAAACTATTCAAACAGGTTGACAGCACCGGTTCATTTTGGAACTATTGAGAGCTACATGAACAAATTGCCAGGAGGGATTAAAACCTACAGATCTCCCTTTTGAATGTGAACAACCACTTATAGCTCCCTCTTATAATAGTGACCTACCATCTACCAGTCTGCCTTCTGAAAGTCATGCAAAGTGGAGATGAAGAGACTTTTTTAAACAGGGAAAAATATGTTCATGGAATGCATACCATGGTTGTTCAACCGTCTAGTTTAGTAAAATCTTAACTTGCAACACCATGCTGTAAGTGTGTCCCATAAGTTAATCAAAAGTTCTACACACACTTGTGGTCTTCATACCCAGATCAAGGCAAGGAAAGCTAAATGTAGTAGAAATATCTCCATCTAGTGGTAAATTCTGTCATCGAATCCATTGCGGATATGGTAATTAAGTATTAAAACACTTAGTTTGTCATTTTATTTGCACAGTAGAGAATGAATGTTTTGAGAGCATGCAGAGCATGAATCAGTCCCATACTAAACACAAGGTAATACACAAAAGCATCATAATTAAGCTTTATGAAAACAGCTCAATTAAATTGATTGGCCTGAAACAAGGCATCTGATGCCAAACACTGTCTTAATATGTTCAATTATCTGAGCAGCACAATTTTTGATTTTAATAATGCATTAGATGTTAAAATCAACATTAAGTTTAATAAATGCTGCAGAAGTATTGTTCATTCTTAGTTCATAACTAAATAGTTAGCTAATGTTAACTAATGAACCTTACTGTAAAGTGTTACCAATAGCATTACATGAAACTTTTAAAATTATGTTGATACAGACCCCAAAAATTCAATCAATTTTAAAATGTTTGACATGCTCTTAAATGTACAGGGATAATAGCAAAACTCCAACATTAAGATTTAAGTGTTTAAAGGTCTGCAAGAAGGATAAAGGAAAAATGTGGAATACTACCGCATGCAAACTAAACTTTGTACTGAATGGACTGGATGGTTGAAGTGAGATGAAACTGCGGTTTCCACCATCAGAGATGTGAAATGCTGTGTAGAGCACATAAAGGCCGGAGAAGAGCACGTGCTCTGGCCTAACATGAATCAGATTATTGACAGGTAGATAAATTAATTTGACACAAATATGTAGGAGGCCTGTAATAAAACGGACTTAAAGGCATTATGTAAAAATGCTAGTTCAAAGATTGTGATACATAGAATGTGATAGGCCTACGCACTGAACTGAACTTGCCACTTGTTCTTTTAGATTCTATATTGATTAAAATTCATAATGTTAAGTAGAGACTGTCGACAAATGTAAAGCAATGATAAGCAATCTGATGCATGCATAAAAAGATATTAACTCACCCCTATGCGTTTTGTGTTTCTCAGATTTTTTTATTATCAGGAAATGGGAAAAAATAGTTTTAGAACAGCTTACATTAATGCTTACATAGATTGCTAACATGAACATTTATGAGGTGCTATTAAAAGCTAAAGTTCTCGCCCAGATTAACACTGCAAGATGATGTCGTTTGTGAACTCTGTGTGATCCTAGACCACAAAACCAGTCATAAGGGTCAATTTTTTTGAAATTGAGTTTTATACATCATCTGAAAGCTGAATAAATAAGCTTTCCATTGATGTACACTCTTAAAAATAAAGGTGCTTCATGATGCCATAGAACAGGGGTGCTCAACCCTGGTCCTGGAGATTGCTTTTCCTGCAGAGTTCAGCTCCAACCCTGACCAAACACACCTGAACCAGCTCAAGGAGCACTTGATAATTATAGACAGGTGTGTTTGATTAGGGTTGGAACTAAACTCTGCAGGAAAGCCGATCTCCAGGAACAGGGTTGGGCACACCTGCCATAGAAGAACATTTTTTGTCTAAATCAGGGGTGCTCAACCCTGGTCCTGGAGATCAACTTTCCTGCAGAGTTCAGCTCCAACCCTGACCAAATACACCTGAACTAGCTAATTAGGATCTCAAGGAGCACTTGATAATTACAGACAGGTGTGTTTGATTAGGGTTGGAACTAAACTCTGCAGGAAAGTTGATCTCTAGGAACAGGTTTGGGCACCCTTGGTCTAAATGGATCCATAAAGAACCTTTAATATCTGACGAACCTTTGTGTTTCACAAAAGGTTCTTTGTGGCAAAAGAAGGTTCTTCAGATTATAAGAAGGTAAGAAAGAGATGGTTCTTTAAAGAACCTTTGACAGAATGGTTCTTTGTGCAGCCAAAAATGGTTCTTTTATGGCACTGCTGTGAAGAACCTTTTACAGCACCTTTATTTTTATAAAGTGGATAGGACAATATTTGGCTGAGATACAACTATTTAAAAGTCTGGAATCTGAGGGTGCGAAAAAACCCCAATCAAAATATTGATAAAATCGCCTTTAAAGTTGTCCAAATAAAGTTTAATTTATATTTATGGTAAGAAATTTATCTTCCTGGAACATGATCTTTACTTAATATCCTAATGATTTTTGGCATAAAAGAAAAATGGATCATTTTGACCCATACAATGTATTTTTGCCTATTGCTACAAATATACTGTGCAACTTCTGACTGGTTTTGTGGTCCAGGGTCACAAATAAGGATTCTGTATTGGCATGCATTATTAAAAATAACATTCTACACACGTCTACACAGTTCTATGGCACTACTGCTGCTTACCTTTTGTAAGCGTGTATAGACTCACATTGCTACTGTGGATCATTACATGGGCGAGGGTCTTTATTTATGTGAGAAAATGAAGTTTCAAGGATACGGTGGTGCTTTTGGGCAGCCACAGAACTCAAGCCACAGTTTGTCCACTAGAGGTCGATGGAGCTGCAACTTTACATAGGGAAATGGTGAAATGGTAGATGCTGAAGGCACAAAATAACCACTTAGGAGGTAGAAATATTAATTTTGTAATAGTCAAATATGGTCTTATGCACATCTAACAGAAATATAAGGGCGTACTTAACTAATAGATAGGTAATAGATACATACATGCAAACAAATAATAGCCTTTAGATAATTTACAATGATTGCGACAGTAATTACGAGTTTTGAAAATCCATTAAGACTGCATTTCCCAGTGTCGCCGAGGATCCTTATAATAATAAAACAGCCCAGTTAAGAAGAGGATGAAGGGAGGAATGCGTGATCGTGACGTCAGTGATGCACCTGCGATGCGCTCTGTCGCATCATCTCACTGGCGCTGCTTTAGAATGAACGAGAGCGAGTTATTCGGCATCAGACGCCACCGCGCACGGAACCGCTGGAACGCAACATGCTGAAACGGAATGAACGCAGAACTTCCAAGGACCAAGGACAGCGCTATTCTCGCTGAGGATTGTTGTTTTAAGTTTGCGAATGATTCGTTGAGCACTGCACTCACATAAATGACCGTTCAAAAGGCGCATCTCTCTCCTTTTATTTACAGATGACCGTAGCGGCAGCAATGGCAGGGTCAAATATGGTCTTTTCCGATGTGGAAAGTTTCCTAGACGAGCACCCGGAATTATTAGAGGACTATCTGAACAGAAAAGGCAAGGCGAGTATGGTGGAAAAGTGGCTGAAGAACCATCACCCGATTAAAACTCCGGCGAACTCCAGCACGGAGGCGGAGAAAGCGGCAAACGCGTGTAGTAAAGACAGCTGGGCGAGCAGAGGTGATGGGTTACAGAGACGAGCATCGCAGAAAGAGCTGCGGAAAACCTTCGCCAGGTCCAAAGCCATCAACGCCAACAGGACTTACGACGAGCACGTCAACTCCAGAGCCCAGGAGCCGCTGACCAGCATGAGAAGGCGAGCGCTGCTGCGTAAAGCCAGCTCTCTGCCTCCAACCACCGCGCACATCCTCTCCGCCCTGCTTGAGTCCCGGGTCAACATCCCTCAGTACCCCTCCACCGCCATAGACTACAAATACTACCTGAAAGAGCACAACGAGAGGGAGTTCTTCCTGGAGCTCGTCAAAGACATCTCCAACGACCTGGATTTGACCAGTCTCAGCTACAAGATCCTGGTGTTTGTGTGCATCATGGTGGATGCTGACCGCTGCTCCCTGTTCCTGGTGGAGGGACCAGCCAATAAAAAGACTCTGGTGTCCAAGTTCTTTGATGTTCACGCTGGAACCACTGTGTTGCCCTCTCTCAGTAACTCAGATGAGGTGCAGGTGCCCTGGGGAAAGGGCATCATTGGATATGTGGCTGAACATGGGGAAACAGTCAACATTCCCGATGCATATCAGGTGAAAGCAGGAGAAAACTGATTGTATCTTGTCCAAAAGTAAAAAAAAAACCTCAAGGATGTGGATTTGGAACCACAGTTGTAAAGCGATAAAAGTAACTTTTTAATTCCTACAGCGCTTTAGAATGTTTTAGTTTTGGTTCCAAATAATGCTAGAAATTCCTTTGGGATTAACAGGTTGTTACCATACATTGTGAGGTCACTTATATTACATTTTCCCATATGGATAATTAATTATCATATAGACAAGACAATTATTGATGGTCGAACACAATCACATGTTCCAGGACCACAAAACCAGTCTTAAGTAGCACGTATATATTTGTAGTAATAACCAAAAATACATTGTATGGGACAAAATTATCAGTTTTTCTTTTATGCCAAAAATCATTAGGGTATTAAGTAAAGATCATGTTCCATGAAGACATTTTGTAAGTTTTCTACCGTAAATATATAAAAACTTAATTTTTGATTAGTAATATGCATTGCTAAGAACTTCATTTGGACAACTTTAAAGGTGATTTTTTTTTTTTTTTTTTTTTTAGTTGTATCTTGGCCAAATATTGTACTATCCTACCATCTAAACCATACATCAATAGAAAGCTTATTTATTCAGCTTTCAGATGATGTATAAATCTCAGTTTAAAAAAAAAAAATATCGTTATGACTGGTTTTGTGGTTTAGGGTCACAGGTTAAGCAGTAGATGATTGTTTCTAGTCCAAAAATCCCAGTGAGACCAGGATTGATAAAATCCTATTGGATAAAGGGAAAATCCATTTTTCAGGGGTTTTTATTATTTATTTTAATAATTTTATTTATTTATTTATTTTAACTAACCATAGGATAAATAATTAGCGGCAGAACAGTATTTTACTGAGACAATTATTGATGGTGAAACTCAATATTCCTGATGTGTATCAGATGTAGCAAATATAAAATGACTATTTCAAGTCCAAAAATCCTAAAAGTTGATACTTTTGTACGTGTAACAAATTTAAAGGGATTAATGTCATGAGCCGAATCAAATAAGATCCTATTTTAATTCAAAAATGTTAAAGTTGAAGTAATGCTAACCTAAACTGAGCAACATGAACTTTAGTAAAAGCATCTATAACCTCTTAATCCTAGATGAATTTCTATGATTCAGCTGTTTTAAATGATCATGAACGTAGAATACAGTTATTTCTTTATGGAAGAATTGTAAAAGGACCAAATAGTCAAATAACTCTCTCTTACTTTCATTTTTCCAAATCATGAGATATAGAAATTTAATTAAGATTATGAAGCTTGGGGTTTCTGTTGCGACGCCAGTCATACTACATTTTTACATATGAATAAGTACTTATCGGGAACAAATTTTACCAATGTCACTTTTGATGGAGAAACATCTTTCTTGATGCATAATAGGTGAAGCAGGAATAAAAACAACAGTTCGTAAAATCCTGAAAGATGTGAACAGATTTGCTAATGGAATGTCTGTTATCATTTGCGATCAAACCTAATCCTTAAACCCTTTAATTGTCACTCCCATTCTTGAACATAGACGTGAAAATGCACTCTTAAATTTTTATAATTCATTAACAAAAACATTTTGTAATATGATTTTGATGTACATTTTCCATGGTAATGCAACGTCTGATTTTAAAATGGTTTTCAAAGGATGAATTTTGAGATTTTAAGTTTTCAGTTGATATATAATTTCTTATGATTTCTAAAGCGTGATAGGGAAAAAGCCAACAAAGCAAGTCTTTTTGTGACAAAGGACTCCTGTTAGGATGTAGATTTTTGAGGTTGAGGTGTCATAAATTAATGTATTACTTTTCCTACATAATTTGTAACACTAATCCGTGGTAAAATATCTATTTAGGAGTATTTAAAATACATACGTTTCATGCTAAGTATACTACAAATACATTTACATATCATGTACATAAGAAAAATACCCTGCGATGGTACTTTTAGTACTAAACTGGTATATTTAAAGATGATTTTGTACTTAATGCATTTAATTATGCGGAAGTCCAACTAAAGATATACTTAAGTATATTTGATTGTGCTTAAGTGTAACTATAACCATTATACTGTAGGTAGGCCTACACTAAGACCAGACAGTCTTCAGTCATGACATAAAAACAGATTTTTGGCTTAATATTAAGAAATGTGCATTGTGCACAAGTAGTACTGCAAATAAAGTTTAATTACAATTTTTATATCAGTAAGTCTCAAGCAATATGTTAGTAAATATAGTAATAGACTTGAACTGAACACCAGCAAAGACCAGCACACAACCTTGCACTGTTTTCTATCCAGTATGATTGTATTTGATTCTTAAATGATTCTGATTTGAGGCCAGTAGAAATTCAATTAGGGTCGGCTATTGCATCTATGGCGAGGTCACTCACATGACATTATGCCATACGGATAACGACTTGTCACACAGACAGGACAGTATTTTATTGTGACCCTGAGTGACGTTTTTGGTTTGATTATTCCTGAGATCCATAAAAGGCCTTAGTAAAGTAATAAGGTTGTGTGTGAGTATCTGAGTATTGATTACTGAATCGATCAGCTCAGACAAACTTCACCCTCTCCGTTCTACAGTTATAGTCCCGATGCTGTGATGATGATGATGCCAGCTCGCAGTTCTCTAATTAGTCTGTCAATCTGCGTTTGCCTTTTCATTTAGCAAGCAGAGCAGATCATTAAAACTGCATTATTTACACCAGTAAACTCAGCATTTCTGAAACCATTCAAACACAAGGAAACATGGGCATTAACAATGCAAAAGTGGCTCAGCGTGAATATTATTAGTTAATAATTAAAAATAGTAACACGTTGTAAAAAATTTGATGAATAGGTCATTAACTGCATTATATGTAAGTTGTAACTAAATAATTATGTACTTCGAAATATGAATAAGTAAATTAAAATTTCATGATGTTTCTGTGTATTTAAACATGAACTAATCTGTTAAGCTTTGTTTAATGTTTGTTAATGTTGCACTACTGGTCAAAAGTTTGGAATAATTAATAATTAGGCTGCATTTGTTGGATCAATACAGTACAATCTGTAATATGGTTAAATATTATTGTAATTTAAGATTTATGTTTTCTATTTGAATATATATTTTAAATGCATTTTTTTTCCTGTGATGCAAAGTGTCACATGATCCTTTAGAAATCATTATAATATGCTGATTTGCTGCTCAATAAACATTTCTGATTATTATCAGTGTTGAAAAATGTTGAACAGCAAATCAGCATATTGGAATAATTTATGTTTTAAATATTTTAACAGAAAATAGCTCTTTTAAATTGCAATAATATTTTCATAATAATACTGTTTTTGCTCAGATAAATGCAGTGAGCAATTATAATTTCAATCTGTGTTATAAAGAAATAGACTTTTTACTCCAGGTAGAGTAAGTAGTGTTACTTATGTTATGTTTCTGTCACTTTCTGTATATTTTTGCAGTTCTATTTAGTGCCACTAGCAGCACAGCATTGACACACTTCACCTCTAATTAGTTTGGCTTCTCCTAACAGTTATTATAAGTGTTCCCATTCAGCTGAGAGTGACTGTGACTTTTGTCCTCTTTTATAGGACCATCGTTTCAGTGATGAGATTGATAAACTCACCGGATATAAGACGAAGTCTCTGCTGTGCATGCCCATCCGCAACAGTGATGGAGAGGTCATCGGGGTCGCGCAGGCCATCAACAAGAGTCCCAATGGAGCACTCTTCACTGAAGACGACGAAAAGGTATCGTATGCACAATGTTTTACTCTCTGAGCCTTGTTATAGTACATAATATGTTTACTATGCTTGCCTTCTGCTCTATGTACTTCTACGGTGCTTCTATAAATATTTTAACTTCATTTATATATTTCTTCCTATGTATAAAACGCAGTTACGTTTATTTTTCTACCCTGAATGATTTTATGTTAGAAATGGAAACAAGTGCTGAGCTCAACACATTTTTATTCTGAATTTTTAGTGACACAGCAGGTCAGGGGTCGTCTTTTCATTATCATCATTAGCAAGGCATTTTTGCCTAAGGATGTTGATTTTTAGTTAGTAGCTGTCTGAGATGAACGGGAAGGTGATTTGTGTAACGTTAGCAACACATTATTAGCTGTTTGATAACATAGTGAAGCCAAAGGCTAATGACAATTACTGTCTCTGACATTGTAGAGAGCAATACATAAAATGCATTACTATTTCGATACATCGACTTATAGACGACCTTGTAATTCATTCTTCCTCCTCTTTTTCATAATCGTTTTCTGGTTCAAACTAGTGCTGTCAAATTGATTAATCACGATTAATCGCATGATCAAAAATAAAAGTTTGTGTTTACATAATATATGTGTTTGTACGGTTTATATTTGTATGTATATATAAATATACACACATGCATGTATATATTTAAGAGATATGTAATATACATCTTTATTTTTTAGATATATATAAATCATATATAAATATGAATATATATACACTTGTAAATATTTCTTTAATATATGCATGTAAGTGTGCGTATGTGTGTAATTATACACAGTACACACACATATATTATGTAAACACAAACTTTTATTTTGGATGCAGTTAATTGTGATTAATCGATTTGACAGCAGTAGTTCAAACATGACTGAAAGGATCCAATATTGCCACGTGCCATTGTGTAGTGTTTACTATTTCAGTTAACTGGGTGAAAGTGGGACAGGTAGTCTGAACTGGCATGACTGAATGGAGGCAGGGACTAATTTGCACTAGGGCTGGCAAACGATTAATCGCAATTAACTGCATACAAAATAAGTTTTCCTAATATATGTGTGTGTACTATGTGTAATTATGATGTATATATAAATACACACAAAGTAATATATAGTATATATTTAAGAGAAATATGTTATATACAAAATATTTTTATTTATATGAAATATAAATTATATATATATATATATATATATATATATATATATATACAGTACTGTGCAAAAGTCTTAGGCCACTAGTATTTTCATCAGCTAAAAATGGTTTAAAGTCAGTTAAAGTCAGTCTTTTACTGTAGTGTGTCAGTAGGAAATATCAGATTACATTTCCAAACATTCATTTTGCCATTAATCGTAATAATCCAGTGAGATTTTTGTTTGCACAAGGACTCTGACAACAGCGAGTGCTCTGCTCAGAGATCTGATCTCATCATCATCCAGTCTGTCTGGAATGACATGAAGAAACAGAACAAACTCAGACAGACTAAATCCAGAAGAACTGTGACAAAGTCTCCAGGATGCTTCGAGAAACCTACCTGCAAAGCTGCAGCACTGTTAAAAGTTTTAGGCACTTGTGTACAAATGCTGTAAAATGAGGATGCTGTCATAAATAGATTTTCTTTATCAATTACCTTCTATTAACTAAATGAAATCAACATTTGGTGTGACCATTCTTTGCGTTTACAGCAGCTTTTGCCCTAGGTGCATATGCGCAAAATTTTTCAGGTAGCTTTGCAGGTAGGTCTCTTGAAGCATCTTGGAGACGTTGCCACAGTTCTTCTGGATTTACTCTGTTTCAGTTTGTTCTGTGTCTTCATGTCATTCTAGGAAGACTGGATGATGGTGAGATTAGATCAGTGTGGAGCACTGGCTGTTGTCAGACTCCTTGTGCAAACAAAAATCTCACTAGATTATTACAATTAATGGCAAACAGAATGTTTGGGAATGTAAACCGATATTTTTTACTGACACACTACAGCAAAAGATAGAAATAACTTACTTTAAACCATTTTTTAGCTGGTGAAAATACTAGTTGCCTAAAACTTTTGCACAGTACTGTGTATATATATACTTGTAAATATTTCTTAAATATATACATCAATGTGCTTGTATTTATATATACATAATAATTACACACAGTACACACACATATATTAGGCAAACTCAAACTTTTATTTTGCGATTAATCATGTGTATGCGATTAATCGTGATTGTTTGCCAGCCCTAATTTGCACATACTGTACATCCGCATTTGCTAAATGAAGTCATGGTCTAAAGTTGTACTTAAGCCATTTTAAGACATGAAGAAATGATTTATATAGGAGAAACTGTTTAAATATGTATGATTATTAAAGATGATTTTACGGGATAAAATTAGTGAACGCTGAGGGACTTTAATAATCATTCTAATTCAATGCAAATAGTGATGTTCACACCACAGCTGTGACAATAATGACACAGTAGAATGATCACTTTCAGAATGATTTTGTTCAGCTGAACAATAAACATTGACAGCCAGTCAGAAGGCACTCAACTTTAAAGAGCCCAAACATTTAAAGCGGCAGATGAAATACACTGTATGGACGAAGGTATTGGGGCACTCCTCTTAATTATTGAATTCAGGTGTTTCAATCAAACCCATTGCCACAGGTGTATAAATCAAGCATCTTTGCCATTGTGAAAAAAGTGGGTTGTTCTGAAGAGCTCGGTAAATTCAAGCATGGCTCTGTGATAGGCTGCCACTTTTACAGGTCGGTTTGTGAAATTTCATCCCTGCGAGATATTTCATGGTCAACTGTAAGTAGTATTATTGGAAGTTGGAAGCGCTTGGGGAGCAGCAGCTCAGCCACAAAGCAGAAGTTCATGTAAAGTCACAGAGCGGGTCACTGAGTGCTGAGACACATGGTGCGTAAGAGTCACCAGTGCTCTGCTGATTCCATAACTGAAGAGTTTACAACCTCCACTGGCATTAATATCAGCAGAAAAGCAGCCACCACTGGGCTCTGGAGCAGTGGAAACCTGTTCTGTGGAGTGACGAATCAAACTTCTTTGTTTGGCAGTCTGATGTCTGAGTCTTGATTTGTCAGATGTTAGGAGAACATCACCTGCCTGAATGCACTGTGCCAACTGTAAAGTTTGTTAGAGGAGGAATGATGGTATGGGACTGTTTTTCAGAGATTTGTCTCAGCCCTTTACTTTCAGTGAAGGGAAATCTTAATACTTCAGCATACTAAGACATTTGGGACAATGCCATGCTTCCAGCTTTGTGCTAAACTTGACTGGTCCACACAGAGCCCTGACTTCAACCCCATCAAACACCTTTGAGATGAGCTGGAATGAAGATTGTGAGCCAGACCTTATGGTTCAGCATCAGTGCCTGACCTCACAGATGTGCTACTGGATGGGCAAATGGGCCACAGAAACACTCTTTTTCACACACATTTGTGGAAAGTCTTCTCAGAAGAGTGGAAGCTTTAATATCTTAAAAGAAGGGACTAACTCCATATAAATACCTATGTATTTAAAATGCAATGTAATTTAAGTCCCTGTTGGTGTAATGGTCAGGTGTCCCAATACTTTTGTCCATATAGTGAAACTATAGATTGAACTTATAATAAACAAAATATTGTCCTTTGGTCTGGACGCCATTGTAGATACGTGTCCAAACGCAGTCCAGCTTGCCTCAACACACCTGCCTGGAAGTTTCTAGCATGCTTAGTAAGACCATGATTAGCTGGTTCATGTGTGTTTAATTAGAGTTGGAGCTAAACTCTAGGACCGAGTTTGGACACCCCGGCTTTATAGTAATTATTCGTGGTGTGAACGGGCCTTAACATTGTGCAACTCCCTGCACGCACACATACACACAGAAGCACTGTTTTCTTTTATTTATGCGTATTTTTAAAATATTTTTTGAGGCATAAACCTCCAAAAAATAAACACCCCATAATAGCTGCAGTTTTGGAGATTCTCTGACCCAGTCATCGTGCCCCGTGGTTCTCAGTTCCAATCTTGGGCGCTCCCAGCTCTGCACATTTTGCATGTCTCCCTTATTTAACACACCTGATTGAGATCATCAACTCGAACAGGGGGATCCCAAGACTAAAATTGAGAACCACTGGGCTAGATGACTGGGTCAAAACATCTCCAAATCTGCAGCCCTTGTGGGGTGTTCCTGGTTTGCAGTGGTCAGTATCTATCAAAAGTGGTCCGAAGAAAGGAACAGTGGTGAACCAGCGACAGGGTCATAGGCAGCCAAGGCTCATTGATAAGGGATGGGAATAACAGCATTATAAATAAACGGCGTTACTACCTGCATTATGTTTTTCAATAACGAGTAAGCAAACAAATTAATGTCTCCCCTGTTACAATGCTGTTACCGTTACTGACAATAAAATGCGGTATTACTATAATTTTGTTGTTGCGTTCTTCTTCTGAGGTAACGTCTGGCTTATTCCTCTCAGCGCATCTAGAAACTAAAAATAGCCGAGATGACCTTGATGAATGTTCACGTTTGCTTATGTAGGGTGATGTGAGTGTTTATATACATGTTTGGGCGTCTCATGTGGATGTTTAAAATTTGAAAAGCAGAGCCACTTGTGGACATGATTAGATAAGAGATGAGTTTAGATGGTAAAAACTGGAGCTTGCATTGGTATCATATGGATTACTTCAGAGAATATTTGTTTTTGACGTGACTTACTTCTTTTAAAAGTAGACATTTCAAGCTTTCTATACATAAATTTCTCATGTTTGTTTGTCTGACACATATTCGCGGAGATTGCTGTTTTATTTATGTGTCTGTAAAGAGAGGTGATGGAGACTGAGACAGCAGAGAGCACCCTGTTTGTTTTATTTATTTTACAAAAGCACATTTTTTCTTGTTATTATGATGTCCGTGTCCATGAAGCGACCCCAATAACATGATATTTAGCCCCTGGAAGGTGTCTCTCACATTGTCCCACAGCAACATTAAAATAGAGTAGATTAGTGTACAATATTTTATTACCATATTCAATATTGGGGGCATCCAAATTATTTGACATATTCGAACATTTTTAAAAAAAGTAACACAACAGTTACTTTCCCTGCTAATTAGTTACATTTATAATGATGTAACTTTGTTATTAACTCAGTTACTATTTGTGAGAAGTAACTAGTAACTATAACTAATTACTTTTTTCACAAGTTTGCCTGCCCATCCAGTTCTGATGGGCAGTGGTAAACAAACTTGGCTTGCTGTCCTTAATGGAGGCTCGAACCCAAGGCTCAGTTTGAGCGCAGAGTTCAATCCCGCATTGCGATATTACTTAGAGGGAGAGTAACAGAATACAGTTTGGAACTTAATTTAAAGTAACATGCCCAACAATGTCGTTGATGCACGTGGGGAGCGAAGGCAGGCCCATGTGGTCTGGTCCAACAGATGAGCTACTGTATCTCAAATTGCTCAAGAAGTTAATGCTGGTTCTGATGGAAAGGTGTCAGAATACACAGTGCATCGCAATTTGTTGCATATGGGGCTGCATAGCCGCAGACCAGTCAGGATGCACATGCTGACCCCTATCCACCGCTGAAAGCACCAACAGTGGGCATCAGAACTGGACCACAGAGCAATAGAAGAAGGTGGCCTGGTCTGATGAATCACTTTTCTTTACGTCACGTGGATGTCCGGGTGCATCTTCGCTGCTTACCTGAGGAACACATGGCTCCATGATGCACTATGGGAAAAAAGGCAAGCTGGTGGAGGCAGTGTGCTTGGGCAATGTTCTGCCTTTTGACAGGATAATGCGCCCTTCCACAAAGCAAAAATGGTTCAGGAATGGTTTGAGGAGCACAACAACGCGTTTGAGGTGTTGACCTGGTCTCCAAATTCCCCAGATCTCAATCCAGTCGAGCATCTATGGGATGTGCTGAACAAACAAGTCCGATCCATGGATGCTCCACCCATGGAGAACTTAAAGCATGTGCTCCTAACATCTTGGTGCCAGATACCACAGCACACCTTCAGGGGTCTAGTGAAGTCCATGCCTCACATGGGTCAGGGCTGTTTTGGCAGCAAATGGGGGGACCAACACTATATTAGGAAGGTGGTCATGATGTTATGACAGATTGGTGTATATAAAAAATATTATAAAGTAAAAATTTAATAAAGATTTTTTGCTTTGTTTTGGGCACTCTTATTTGTTTTTGCTCCATTAATACAAAACTTTATCTCTGAGTGGAGGAGTCTAATAGTCTAGAGAGTAAAGAGAAGATTGCAGTGGTGTCTTGTTGTACTTAGAACTGTAGCTTTGCACTGACGTCACAATCGGTGTGCTTATGTAATGTTCCTGTCATTGGATCACTGTGAGTGGGTAGAGCTTTCATGACTGTCTGTGTAAAGCTGAGTAGTTAGCGTTAGTTGCCCTTGTCATCATTTGTTCTGGGTTAAGGTAGCATGGTCAACCACGCCACGCTATCATGAAAAAGAAATACAATGTCTCATTAATGTTGACCTTCAGTAACAATGAAGTCTTTATAAACACAGAAGCAGTTCTCATATGGCAGAGTCATTAATCAGCAGCCGCTGCTGAAATCCCTGAGCCGCGCTGCTCTGTTTACAGGAGCTCAGGTGACACAGGTAATACGGCATCTTTCATGGAGGACACGTGGCACGTGTGAAACGTGTGAATGTACCGACTTAAAGGACACAGTCATTTTTTTTACTTTTCTCTGTCTTTTTGGAGTTGTAGCATGGTAGTATATTGAAATAATATGTAATCATATCAGTATGTCATTGAATTACCACAGTACTCCATTCGTGATTCTTTGGAGTCGCTGTTTTTGATTCAGTTCACAAAACTGGTCTGTATGATTCATTCACACTTTGAACTGAATTGGTTCTTGATTTCAACAGCTTTTCAGATCAGGTTGCAGTAGTTAATAGCTCACTGGACCCAAACAGAAGTGCAATTAATTGTACAGAATGTGCATTTGTAGGTACTTTGTAGGTACTAGACCTCAAGATGCATTATGAATGTGAATATGAGTGGTTCTTTCTTATTTTTTGTTTAGTATTTTTTAATGAATGTTGTCATTATGATCTTCTGATTTGATTGGTCCAGTGATGATGGCTCCACACCCCGTCATCATATGGTGAATACACTTGTCTTTCATCTCTGTGAATGAAACAGATGCTGTGGGTTTTAAAGCTGAACAGGATGTCTCGTATTTCTCAACGTAAGCAGTGAGTGCAGCGCTGACATCGGATATAATGAATGTGTCCAGAGGCGTCAGGGATGCTGAGAGGAGACACACTAAATGTGTGTGTGTGTGGATTTGCTGACGTCTAAATGAGGCATTGTATTGTTTTGTAGAAAGCATAATTTAACCTTTATCTCAAAGTCACCAGCCAAATACTTAAAGACTGAGACAATTGGTCTCTCTAGATATTTAAAAGGATAGTTCATCCAAATATGATTTTTTTTTTTTTTTACCTCACCCTGATGTAGTTTCAAACTAGTAAGTCTTTCTTTCTTCTGTGAAATACTAAAAAAAAAGTATGTTTCCATTCTCTTTTCCTTATGGCTAAAAGGGTATAAAGCTACATTCCAAGTCTTCTAAAGCCATATAATAGCTTTATGTGAGAAAAGTGACGACCGGTTTGTGATTGTTTTTACTGGATTAGTTGATTCTGAACTGGTCTGAATGACTCATTAATACATTAAACTGTTTTGGTTCTTGATTTTTAACTCACTTAAATTTTCTAATTGGTTAATGATCTAATTGGTTAATAGGTCAGTGGTTAATACCTTAGTGGACCCTTGTGAAAAAAAGCTTGTAGAAGGACTTAATTATATTAAATGTGCATTTCAAAACTTAGTTTAAAATAGTTGCTTATTAGCTGTCAGGACTATGGACTGTTTGTGTTTTGATCCCCATGTGCTCCGTGACCCAGATTCTCCCTCTCGTTATTGTGTTCAAGTGATTCACGTGTGTCTCGTCTCTAGTGCCAATTACCCTTATGTATTTAATGGTACGTTCAAGTCATGTTGGATAGATCGTATTTACGAGCTGAATGCACATGAACGCCACCACAAAGTCGTTATTATGAGTGGGGAAACTCAAAATTTTCTTTAAGCCCTGAGTTTCCGAGTTGGGGCCGTGTCAGTGAAAAAACTCGTAGGATGCAGTGGACGTAGCCAAAGACAATAGATATGCAGCATCTGTATTGATGGTAAATTTGTTGAAATTAATAAAATGATTATTTTTTGTAATGTACAATGAAACTATATAAGCTACATATACGAAATATTATATTATTGTATAATTACCTATGATAAGGTCAACTAATAAGTACGAACGTCCCAGGAGGACCTGAACTCAGCATAAGTCCTAGTCCTTGTGTTCCTGATTTGTCGGGTCTACTTGATGTGTTTGTGTGCTTCTCCTCATTCCTGTTGTGGATTACCCCGTGTCTGTGCAATTAAAGGCTGTTAAATGATTCTCTGCACCTCCTGCGTTCCTTCCAGCAGCGACTGTAACAGAAGACCCGACCAAGAACAGTTACTTCCGTGTTTGCTCCTCCGTTTTGTTTCTTGTTTTTTCTGTTCAGTTTTTTTGTTTCCGTTGTGTTTCCCCTGATGGATGTTTTCCTTTCCCCCCGACTACCTCTGAAATACAGATCTCTCGAGGACCATACGAGAATCTTCCTGATGTTAGCTCACACCACCAGCTACATGGACAGCACGCTGTGCATTCTATGACACAAATTTAAACACCACGTGCAGAGCAAAGATGGTCTTCGAGAGGATTTTGTCACTTTCATGGAGCGGACATCGGCGAGGCATGGATCCCCTTTCACCGTCCGTACCAAGGAGGATCTCGCCAGTGCCACTCCGGACCCAGCGCCCAGCCCACCATCTCCCCGCTGCACGTAGCGCATTTCCGAGCCCACCAACGATGGAGAGCCAGAGCCCATGGCGAACGACGAGTCATTGCGGCAAGGAGCGACAGAGCCGAGGATTGCCGCGGAGTCAAAGTGGCATGTGCCCATCGACCAGGTGCGTGAGCCGGCGACCACGCCCACCACGAGGAAGAATGCCGAGGCCAGTGTAATCGCGGAAAGGAGCTCCACCCATTGCAACGTGGCTGAGGATGAGCTGGTTGAAGATCTGGGTGAATGGAAAGCAGAGGAGGATCTCATATACTGGTTTACTGACCTGCCCCCTCTCCTCCCTCCTTCTGTGAAGCCCTCGGTCACCCCTGTTTCCATGTCCAGCCCAGAGGGGGCTTCCGTTCCTAAGTTAAACCCAAATAAAGACTATGTTCCTATAGGCATCCCCAAGAGCCCAGAGGCTAACAAATATCCGCCCTCCCACCCGCTCCGCAGGTCTGCCATTCTCCATTGTCGCCATGGCTGGAGAATTTCTCACGTCCGCCTCCAGCCTCCGAGGCCCGGACTCCACCTCAGCCTGTCGACTCAGCGGCTCCACCATGGCTTCTAGATCCCTCCTCTCCGCCGTGGCCCGGCAGTCCACTGGCTCCACCGGGCTCCCTCGTCCCTCCGGCTCCGCTTTGGTCTGGCGTCTACCATCCTGCGCCTCAGGACTACACCCTTCCCGCTTTGCCTCGTCCCTCCGGATCCGCCTTCCCTCCGGCTACACCTTGGTCCTCTGTTGCTCTGGCTCCACCGTGGCCTTCCAGATCCCTGACTCCGCGGCAGTCGCCGGTGACATTGGTTCCGCCTTGGCCCTCTGGATCTGCCCCATTACCCGAGCCTATCGGCTCTCCGTCTCCGCCTCGGGATCCTCCACCACCTGCTCCGCCGCCGCCAGTCTGCCCCCTGGAGTTATCAGCCCTTCCTCTTCCATGGCTCCTCCCTCAATCAGTTCCACCGTGGCCCGTCATCATGGCTGTGGCCTGGGTCCCGCCTGGCTCCTTCCTCTGTCGCCTCCACCCTGGACTCGTCCTCCTCCCGGTTGTCCATCCTCCTCCCGAGCCTCCTCCCAAGTTTCCACCCAAGCCTCCCTTTGTTGTTTCTACAGCGTGAGGATGCGCCTTCCAGGAGGGGGCGATATGTCAGGACCATGGACTGTTTTTGTGTTGTGTTTTGATCCCCATGTGACCCAGTTTCTCCCTCGCTATTGTGTTCATGTGATTCAGGTGTGTCTCATCTCTAGTGCCAATTACCCCATATATTTAAGTCACAGTCCTTGTGTTCCTGATTTGTCAGGTCTACTCAATGTGTTTGTGTGCTTCTCCTCGTTCCTGTTGTAGATTACCCCCTGTGTTTGTGCAATTAAAGACTGCTAAACGTTTCTCCACATCTTCTGCGTTCCTTAAAGCAGCGACCGTGACATTAGCATGCCTATTACTAGCATATTGGCTGTTTATTAGTACTTATAAAGCACATATTAATGCCTTATTCTGCATGTTCATAAAGATACTTTAATCCTTCACACACCTAAACTTAATAAGCAGCAAATAAGGAGTTTGTTCAGGGAAAACCCTTAGTTAATAGTGAAAATGCATTCTCTATTTTAAAGTGTTACCTTTCATCATTACAGATCTGATTGAAATGTATTTAAATATATTTTAGTTTAAATTCTTGTTATGAATTTAGTCAAATTGACTTGAAAGCATCTTGCATACATCTCGTTTTGTTTTTCATGGAAGAAATAAAATCATGTAGGATTAGAATGACATAAAGGTGAGCAAATGATGCCAGAATTATTTTTCTGTGAACTATCCCTTTAATATGTGGTTGTATGACTGCATGTGTGTTGCTGAATCTCTATGAACCCCAGATGAAGTTCAGTACGATGAGAATCCATGTGCTTTTCACTGTACATTAGCATCATGTCATGCATGCTACTAACTGCTGAATTAATGATGAAACTCTTCCCTGTGTGTGAGACTGAGAGGCAGAACAGAGAAACTCAGCTATTGTTTCCAGCCCACAGAGACAAAGGTGCCACTTTTAGATTCTGTATTGGCAGAACCAAACATTAGTGTTTTCCAAACAGTCAACATATTGTGTATGATACGAAGAGGTGAGGTTTTGTTCTTTTTCGTTTTGTGGAGAAAAAATGGCAAAGACTCGACCCATGAAAGGGTCCTATCTTTCTACCTTATTGTTAATGTGAACCTGTGTCAGCTCCTTCCAGTTATCTTAGCTGTATAAAATCAGTCAGTTATGTTGCTTGATGTTCCAAACTCGTATTTGTTATCATATTATTTTTATTTATTATCTCGCTCGCAAACACTTTTACCGCCACAACACACTGCAGAAAATACTGTAAATTAGAAGTCTAGCACATCCCCGCTGAAAAAAAACTGTTTAAACCAGCCTAGGTTGACTGGTCTTAGCTGGTTTAAGCTGGAAGTAGCCGGTTTTAGCTGGTCTTCCAGTCTGGCTAGGCTGGTTTTAGCTGATTGTTCCAGCTGGTCTCCCAGCTATGACCAGCTAAGACCAGACTGGATGACCAGCTAAAACCAGCCAACCATCTTAGGCTGGTTTTAGCTGTTTTTTTTTCAGCAGGGATATACAGAAATATATAGGGCCTCATACAGTATAATAAAACTAATTAGGTTTAAAAATAGGGTTAGTAATGGTTATGTTTGTGGTTAAGGGTTGGTTAGGAGAATCAGTTAAAATTAAATTGTTACAATCAGAAAGTGTACTATTATCCGTTAGACATGAGTGCATAAAAATAATGTCCATATGGTAGTAACATGCAGCTATAAATATGTATGTCATAAGTTGTTATATATTACTTTAAATAAATTTTTGTTTTGTTATAAAATTGGCAGAATTGAAGTGAGAACAACCAAACAAGAACAACAACAAAAAACTATAAATGGGGCTTACGAATGTAAATCTGAAACTGTAGCTCTCTCAATTCATACTACTTAATTCATGGGGAAGTTTTTCTTCTTAAAGGAATAGTTTACCTAAAAATATACTTATCCTCAGGCCATCCAAGATGTAGATGACTTTGTTTCTTCTTGATTTGGAGAAATTAAATCACTTGCTCAGCAATGGATCCACTGCAGTGAATGGGTGCCGTCAGAACGAGAGTCCAAACATCTGATAAAAACATCACGATAATCCACAAGTAATCCACACCACTCCAGTCCATCAGTTAATGTCTTGTGAAGAGAAAAGATGTGCTTGTAAAACACAAATCTTTTAAGACGTCTTAACTTTAAACAGTTCCTTCTGACTATAATACGAGACTCTATCTCTAGTGAAAACGTTGTCTGATCTGAATCAGGAGAGAAATGCACACATCAAACATCATCAACAAGTGAAAACAGTCCAAAACACACAAATATGTTGATGCATTTTGATGGAAGAGGACAAAAAGGAAGTGTTGTTATGGATTAGGGTCTGCTGTTTTGGACAGTTTAAAGTTAAAATGGATTTGTTTCTTACAAACACACAGCTTTTCACTTCATGAGATGTTCACTGATAGACTGGAGTGGTGTGGATTACTTATGAATTATTATTATGTTTTTATTAGCTGTTTGGACTCTCATTCTGACGGCACCCATTCACTGCACAGGATCTGTTGGTGAGCAAGTGATGTAATGCTACATTTCTCCAAATTGACATGAAAAACTCAAACAGATTCCTTGGATGGAAAAAAAAATGGCTGGATTTAACAAGTAGTGAAACAAAAAATCTGAATAAGGGATCTGACTCAAATCTAGAGACGTAAGGGGTAGGCTTTTTTGTGAGTAATCACTTAACAGTGCCCTAGCAACTGCATAGCAACACCCTGCCAACCAACACCCAGCAAGTTCTGCATGGGCGAACATCAGCAGTTTAGTGAGACAGCAGTGCACACTGTTCAGTGTGGCGAGCACAGATCTGATCTCTGTTTCAAAGCTCTGCTGTGTGTTTCTGATAGCCGGAGAGTCCGGATGTGCTGCTGGGCTTCCAGACGGGCACACGACTCTCTGCTCTTTGTTGTGAAATGCCACAGCACTGTGAATAGTCCCATGAATTCTCGGTGGGATTAGCAGAAGGCAGCACTGAGGAATTACTGTGTATTCAATACAATATCATATTCTCTCAGACAGTGACGCAGAGCAGAGTGACGCAGATCTGCCTTACAGAATGTGTGTCTGTCTCACTCTCCATACAGCTGGTGTTCAGCCCCACTGCGAAATGCTTCACCGCTCTAGCAATTTAAGCAGAAATAGCCCTTAGAAAATTACTGTACCACTCAAACTCCATGCTACTTCAAAGAATACCATGCTATTACCACAATGCAGTTTACTTCAGAGTACTTCAACAATCCCTTTAGATGTATTTATAATGTGAATGTGTTTAAATAACTTCAATCAGTTGTAAAGTCAGCATGAAACAACATTCATAGCCCATTTTACTTCCATGATGTGATGTAGTGAAGTAGAAAACTCAAAGCAAGAGCAAGATGTCAAACTTGTGACAAATGCTAAATTATTGCTCGTAGGGAGATGTTTATTGCTAGCAAGACAGCTGTCTGTTGAGTGTGTTTGTTTGTGTCTGAGATTTATGGTTCTTTGTTGAAAATAGGCCACAGGAGCCCTGAGGTGGTGAGTGACTGCTCAGTATGTGCTTACCTGTAATCCTGAATCTTTATTCTTCAGCTCAGGCACAGGGTTGAGACGGGCCAAACACATAAGCCCAGCGCTGTTTTTTGACAAACACAGGTCCTCTGTATTAATCATAGGTCAGTTTAATAAGGTCATATAAGGAAAAGTGGATCAACCTCTCATCCCCACCCCCAGTTCACCTAGACTGCAAAAATGTTTTCATGCTACAACCATAAACTCATTAACATACATTACATGGCCACAGTTATATGGAAAACCACATACCATGCACATACAACTGAGATCAAATGTTTACATACACCTTTCAGAATCTGCACAATTTTAATTATTTTACCAAAATAATTGTTTTTTATTTAGTACTGACCTGAATAAGATATTTCACATAAAAGACATTTACGTATAGTCCACAAGAGAAAATAATAGGCTAGCTGAGTTTATAAAAATGACCCTGTTCAAAAGTTTTCATA
Source organism: Labeo rohita (assembly GCF_022985175.1). NCBI lineage: Eukaryota > Metazoa > Chordata > Actinopteri > Cypriniformes > Cyprinidae > Labeo > Labeo rohita. The sequence continues at coordinate 3,685,427 of NC_066877.1, read as the reverse complement.
CGCTTGATTCTTAATACTGTGTTGTTTCCTGAATGATCCACAGCTGTGTTTGTTTGTTTAGTGATAGCTGTTCATGAGTCCCTTGTTTGTCCTGAACATTTAAACTGCCTGCTGTTCTTCAGAAAAATCCTTCAGGCCCCACAAATTCTTTTTTGTTTCTTTTTTTTTTTTTTTTAGCATTTTTGTGTATTTGAACCTTTTCCAGCAATGACTGTATGATTTTGAGATCCATCTTTTCACACTGAGGACAACTAAGGGACTCATACGCAACTATTACAGAAGTTTCAAATGTTCACTGATGCTTCAGCAGGACACAAAATGCATTGAGAGCCGGGGGTGAAAACTTTTGAACAGAATGTGTACATTTTTCTTATTTTGCCTAAATATCATACTTTTTTCATTTAGTATTGCCCTTCAGAAGCTACAGAAGATACTTGTTTCCCCGAAGACATAATAAGTTAAATTTACCCTGATCTTCAAATTCAAAAAGTTTTCACCCCCCGGCTCTTAATGCATTGTGCACAGTTTGAACCTTCTGTAATCATTAAACAGAAAAAACACAGCTGTGGATCATTCAGGTGACAACACAGTATTAAAAATCAAGCAAATGTCATCTGAACATCATTCATTTTAATAAACTCAACTATTATTTTCTCTTGTGGACTATATGTAAGCATCTTTAATGTGAAATATCTTTTTCAGGTCAGTACTAAATAAAAAAAACATGTATTTTGTATAATCCCTATTATTTTGGTAACATAATTAACATTTTGCAGATTCTGCAAGATGTATATAAACTTTTGACCTCAACTGTAAATTTTATTGTAACTATGAAAAACGTTGACAAGAGTGATGTAGAAGTTTTCACCATGAAGCTTACATACATTTGCTGTGAAAATGGGTTTCACAGCAAATTATGTGATTTTCAGCAGTAAGAAAAAAGTGTTTTAAGCTTGTTGTTGTGTAAAACATCACAGTTATGTATGATATGAGAAGAGTAGGGCTTGTAGATAGGGAGTATGTGTTATTTAATAACAAATATAATTCAACTCAAAAGAACCTCTATTGGTCACATCTTCTTGAACTTGTATGCAACATAATACGAAACTTCACTATGAAAGCTTCTTTCCACCACTGAATAAAAAATAAAAAGGGAATTGTTACTTTTAATCTTACAATTCTGACTACTTTTTTTTCAGAATTTCATGACAAACTCACAATTGCAAGTTATAAACTCAGAACTGCATCAAAGAAACTCGCAACTGTGATTCACAAGGTCAGAATTTGAGATAAAAGAAATTGTGAGAAAAAAAGTCAGAATTGCAAAATGTAAAGGGATAGTTCACCCAAAACTTAAATTTTTGTCATCATATACTTAACCTCATGTCGTGCCAAATCTGTGTTCTAATGTTGAACATAAATTCTTAAAATCTGAACATAAAAGGAGATATTTTGAAGAATTCTAGTAATCAAACAGTTGATGGTCCTCATTGACTTCCATAGTATTTCTTTCCCTACTGTGGAAGTCAATGGGGTCCAACAACTGATTGGTTCTTCAGAAATATTCAAAATATCTTTTGTGTTCAACATAAAGAAACTCATACAGGTTTGAAACAGCATGAGGGTAAGTAAATGATGAAAATTTTCATTTTTGAGTAAACTATACCATTAAAATTTTTGTAATTCTGAGAAAGTCAGAATTTTGAGATATAAACGTGCAACTGTCAGTATTGTGAGATTATATTTTGCAATTCTGACTTTATTTCTCACATTTGTAAGTTTACATCCCTCAATTCTAACATTATGACTAGCAACTGCGATAACTGTGAGATAAAAAGTCACAATTACCTTTTCTTTTTAATTCAGTGGTGAAAATGGGCTTCCATACTTTTATGCTGGTTCTCTTTTAAACCTAGTGTTTAAAAAATGTGCCTGAGGCGTTGGAGTGTTGATTGTGTTGTGATCCTGTCAAAATGCAATTCAGGCTTTGCAAAGAGGCTGTTAGTGAAGGACTAGGTATTTAAAACTATATTGGACCCATCAGACAACAAACACAGAACTACAGAACTCTTAAAAAGTATAGTGGGTGCAAAATGATCATGAGAAACTACATACACATGGTGCAAAAACATAAATGGACTACAGAGAAAAATTACAATGATAAAGAAGTTTAGGAGAAGCACCTGCAACAAAACTTTGCTCAGGAGGCCCACAGTGGAATGAAGCAGTAATGAAATAGTTGAGTCATAACCTGTAGAAAGTTGTTGTGTTTCCATGTGAAGGAGCTCAATTCTCTCGTTTCATTAGCTTAACGGTTTAAATGAGCCAAAAGTGTGCTGCGAGAATCTGTTGATCGCTCCCACAGGTTCAGGTCACATCCGCTCTTTATTAAATGCTTTAAGAGTGCGGTAAACAGGCTCGATGCACCGGTCTCCCGTGCCGCCCAGACTAATGGGCAGTCAGACAGAATCCAATTACTCCAGGACCCCGTTTACCTGTGCTCTCTGTGACTCGAGCGCTGACAGATTCATACAGGCCTCTCTGTGGTGTCACACTGACTTGTCCTGAGGCAGGTTTTGATGTGCTTCCTGACAGAATTTTAATATGAGCCTGTTTATTCTCAGCATTACGACTACACTCATTTCTCTCAGAAAGGCTCTCTGGCTCGCTAAAAGAGGAATGCGAGTGTGTTTTTGTCATTCTGACAGCAGTCTGAGTGTGTGTTTGGCATTCTGGGAGTGCTAGAGGAGATCTCAGACTTTTAAAACACAGCTGTGAGTGAGGAAACAGCAAATGCATTCAAGGCAGTGAAGTTCTGCTGTCTGTCACACTTCTTCGTAGACTGCAATTAGGTTCAGTTTATGAGAGAGTAAGGAAAATACTCCCAGCAGTGAGCTTTATGTTCTCACTATTATTCTGCATGAGACATAAACGCCTGGTGTATCAAATATGATACTCAATAAATCACACATATGCAAACTAAACATTGTCTGAAGTTTCAATAAATTGTTCCAAATTGTTTAAAAAGGGGCCAAGCACAGTCAGAGGCAAAATAGGAAGCTAAGCATGGCATGGAGTGGCAGACCAACTGCAACAATGAGTAATTAAAGCCATTTTAGGATGATTTTAGTCAAAATGGCTGAAAAGTCTAGTTAGATTTAATGGGCTGTCACTTTTGACCAATAGGTGGTGCTGTTATTAAATTGATGTGGTGGGGTCAGTGTAAGGAGACAGTTGCACATACAAAGTTTGGTGTCCATATGTCGAAGCTTTATCAGAGATACAGCCTCAGACATAGTCTGGCATCATGCCTCAAATTTGTTGTGTCACTGTACAAAAATGGTTTTGTCTATTGACACGAAATCCATAACATTTTGTCAGTACAGTCTGAAGATGATCTGATTCGATTTAGGTGAAAATCGGACCAACATAAATCAAAATAGCATACAGGAAGTGCAGCTGACCATGGAATAATTGGTATCTGTGTCGTTGGCATGACCCAAGGAATATTTTGAGATTTCATTACAATAGGCTAATGCTATCAGAACTTATTAACAGTGTTGTAAATGTCATTATTGATGGTTAATGGATGGTTTATCACTCTTGACCAATAGGTGGAGCTGTTACCAAATTGATGTGGCGTGGTCCGTGTGAGATGACAATGGCACATACAAAATCTGGTATTAATATATCAAAGCTTTGCAGAGATACAGCCTCAGATGCAGTTTGGTATGTTTCCAGCCAGTTCGTTGATGCATTAAACGAAAACCGTTTTGTATATCGACACAAAATCCATAGCTTTTTGCCAGCATGGTCTGAAGATGATCTGAGTGAATTTGGTGAAAATCAGACTAACGGTCTAGGAGGAGTTCGAAAAGCAGGTTTTCAACACTAATCAAAATGGCAGACAGGAATTTCATCCAATTGTGGCTTAATCATCATCCAAGGAATATATCAAGACCTGTTCATTACAATAGGCTAATTTAAACAAAAGTTATTAGCATTTTTCAAAATTTCATTATAACTTATATATACAAATAACTGCCTCCAAACTTTCTGAGTACTGTCAGGGCATGGTGCCGAAAATACATACCAAATTCTGTAATGATACATCAATGCATTTGTAAAATATAGCATTTTTTAAAAAAATTCAAAATGGCAGTCATGGGAAATTTGGGTATGGTTTGACTTGGTATGATGCACCGATCTAAAGAGACCAGTGTTGTGATTAGCCAAACCATTCAGAAGTTATAAGCAAAAATAGCCATTTTTCATATCTCCTGACCACTAGGTGGCACTATGCCAAAACACTGCAGGTAGCCTCAGATCATGCTTGTTATAACACACACCAAGCTTAGTCTCAATACGCCAAATCGTTGTGGAGATATAGCTTCAGATCCATTTTTGCGTGCTTTTCGTTGAATTTGTTTATGCGGTATTCGAGAACGGTTTGACTAATCATTAATTTGACCAGCATGGTCTGAAGATGATCTGAGACAATTTTGGTGAAAATTAGACAAACTGTCTAGGACGAGTTTGAAAAGTATGTTTTTCAAGCTATTAAAAATTGCGAAAAAACTAAACTTTGCGATTTTTACATTTTGGACTTCATTCGACTCGCCATGAGCCAAGGATTCAGAGGAAAAAAAATGTTCCCTCTAGACTTTACAGTTCGAAAGTTATTAGCATAAACATGAGTGAAATTTTGGACAAGTGGTGGCGCTAGAGAGTTTGAGATAGAGATCCCAAACTTGCTATGGTTAATGTTGAGACTGTCCTCTGTCAGTGTGCCAAATTTCACAACTTTCCAGCAAGTAGTTCTATGGGCTGCCATAGACTCGGGTGGAAGAAATGGAAATGGAAGAAGAATAATAATAGGAACGCCAAAAGATACAATAGGTGCATGTGCACCTTTGATGCTTGGCCCCTAAAAATGTGATATGTCAGGCTTTACAAGGATAAAGGCTTTGGTTTTCAAGTGCATTATGGGAGATTAAATGCCCCCAGGTGATGTGACAATATTTATTCTCAAATAACTTATTGAATAACTTTAAGAGAAAGATGGGAATAATCCTATTGTAGATGTGTCATAAATGTCTAGGATGTCTGGAATAGGAACAGCTGCATTTGTGTGTGTGAGAGCGAGACAGGAGAGGGAGAGAGAGAAAAAATGAGCACAATTATAGGAAAGGCCTCCAGTGAATGTGGCCCTTGAGCACAACTTTGTGTTTGTGTGTATGTTAATCCAGCACTGAATCAGTAGGTGACAGGTTGATACCAGCGCAAACCCCTCAGCCTTAACACAGCAAACACCTCACCTTTTGCTTTTATTCTTTCTCACTTCATTTTCTCCTTCAATCACCCTTTTCCACTTAAAGGTGGAGTGTTTAAAACTTCATCAAAAGAGCTAAGTAGTTGATGTTCAAATAACTCCACCCTGCACTTTATGATTCTGTAGATTTCATTGGTCAGTCTGAAAAGTTATGAATGCTGAAACTCTTAACCCTAAACATAACCATAGAACTGGTAGCACATCTTGATAGATTGTTGTGATCATATCCATTAATGTTCCATGGATCCATTTTCGTTTTAACTTTTCTTGACAGATGTCTGCATGATTAAGTTGGCCAGTGAAATCGCTGCAAGGAGGGGTTTCTCCTCAACTGGTTTTGGAAATTAGACTTTTGTAGTTTAATTTGATTTCTCCAAAATAGCAGTTTAACAATGGTGTAAGTTGGGTTCGGAACTCCAACCCAATGACAAATGGACAAAGTGTGTGGGGAAAAATAAAAAATCTATATTTTGTGCTAAATAAAAACTTATAACATTATAAAACTTATTACTATTACTTATAGCATGTATTTCCTAAAGACAAAAACAATCATACAAAGTAAAAAAAGATTATTTATTATAAATACCATACTTAATATATTTTCTATAGACATAAGCCAAAATGTTACTTAATGTACACTACCAGTCAAAAGATTTTTTTAATGTTTTTTAAATAAGTCTCTTCTGCTCACCAAGCCTGCATTTATTTGATTCAAAGTACTGCAAAAACAGTAAAATTTTGAAATGTTTTTACTATTTAAAATAACTGCTTTCGATTTGAATATATTTTAAAATAGAATTTATTCCTGTGATTTTTAGCATCATTACTCCAGTCACATGATCCTTCAGAAATCATTCTAATATTATGATTTGCTTCTCAAAAACATTTTATTATTATTATGCTGATAACAGCTGAGCAGAATTTTTCAAGTTTCTTTGATGAATAGGTAGTTTAAGTTCAATTTAAAGCATCCTTGCTAAATAAAAGTATTAATTTATATAATTTATTAGCTAAAAAAAATGACTCCAAGCTTTTGAATAGTATATCATATAATGTTACAAAATATTTTTATTTCATATAAATTCTGAGAATCCTGAAAAAAATGTATATAATAAATATATATACATCCTAATGTATATATTAGGATGATTTCTGAAGGATCATGTGACACCGAAGACTGGAGTAATGATGCTGAAAAAATAATAATAAATAAATTATATTTTAAAATATATTCAAATTTTAAATATTTAAATTATTTAAATATTTTACAATTTTACTGTTTTGCTGTACTTTAGATCGAATAAATGCAGGCTTGGTGAGCAGAAGAGACTTTAAAAAACATTAAAAATCTTACTGTTCAAAAACTTTTGACTGGTAGTGTAGGTCAATAATAAACATAAATTAGCTATAATATAAAAGTAGAATTTTCACAGATAAAACTAACATTTTTTTAGTCATTTTTTTTTTTTTTGGTTTACTAAAGCCAATTAATAAAATACATGAATGTTTATTGTGATTTCTTTTTTAATAAGTATAATATTTCCTGCTATGTACTAAATAAATAATACCCACAATCATTTCTTCAGTCAGTATGTACCGGACATCTCTGGTGTCAAGCGAAAACAATATTTTAACAGAGGTTTAAATGTGAAAACCGTTCTTTTTTATTATTAAACTAATATAGAAATGCACTTTAAATAAATGACAGTCATTTCACTTTTTTCAGTATGTTTGTAGACTTTGAATTATTTTCTCTGAAAATGCTAATAGTTTTTTGATGTGATTAATGCTGATTAATTTGATTAATTAATGGGCATATAATGCAGTTCATTTGATTGCATTTTAATTAGTTGATTTTTTTTAATTAGATTTATTAAAAAACATGAAACATGAGTGAAACTACCAGAATGAACTTGCATATCTATTCAAATCATTCAAAGTATGTTAATTACAAATTTACTCTTGAGGATTTAGACTTAGGGTTACTAATGTAACTACTGCTACAGTACTTTGCAAGGCTGAAACTACTTTCAAGCTATTGTTCTGGTGTTTCTCCGCCAAGACTCACATTGACTCACTTCAAAACACTGTTGCGTCTGTGCAGGTGTTGCAGATGTACCTGCCGTTCTGTGGCATCGCCATCTCAAACGCCCAACTCTTCGCTGCCTCCAGGAAAGAGTACGACAGGAGCAGGGTAAGCACACAGTTACTTCAGCACTTCATTAAAACCGTATTATGTCTCTGCACCCCTCATACTGTAACAAGACAACGCTCTATGTGTGTGTGTACGCTATAAATGTCATGTGGGTGTTTATTACGTAGTATGTGTGTATCTGTCTATTGATCTTTTACTTCCTACACACGCTGTTCGTGCATTGAGGGGTTTTGAATCAAGAAGAGATGTGTGTGTGGCTGGGGAAGCATAAATCTGAGTCGTGGCATCTTTACAGCGTCATCAACACATTTTAAATATCGATCACAGAAGAACATAATGCGAGAAAACAAGAACAAAGCAGAGAGAGAGAATAAGATAGTGATCATTCATTGATTGCACTGTTTGCTGGGAGCGAATATAATGATATTCACTCTGTTAACATGGGTAAACTTGAGAAACTATTGTTGGCATCAAGACATTACCATAATTTCTGTGGGTCTCCATCATATGTGCATACACAGTAGAAGGAATTTACTAAGAATGAATCTTAAGAGCATAAAATAAGAGCATTTATTTTGGAAAAAATATATATATTATATATAATTAATAGAGTTGTAGTCAAAAATTTACATTTGCAGAATTTGCTAGATGTTAATTATTTTACTGAAATAAGAGAGATCATACAAAATGCATGTTATTGTTTATTTAGTACTGACCTGAATTGGAGTGATAGTTGTTCATGAGTCCCTTGTTTGTCCTGAACAGTTAAACTGCCCGCTGTTCTTCAGGTCCCACAAATCCTGTGGTTTATCGCCATTTTTGTGTATTTAAACCCTTTCCAACAATGACTGTATGATTGTGACATCCATCTTTTCACACTGAGGACAACTGAGGCACTCATATGCAACTATTACAGAAGGCTCAAACACTCACTGATGCTCCAGAAGGAAAAACAATGCATTAAGAGCCGGGGGTGAAAACTTTTGAACAGAATGAAAATGTGTACATTTTTCTAATTTTCATTTAGAACTGCCCTTCAGAAGCTACAGAAGATACTTACATGTTTCCCAGAAGACAAAATAAGCTTCATTTACCCTTCAAATTCAAAAAGTTTTCACCACCTGACTCTTAATGCATCATGTTTCCCTCCAAACCCGTAAGACCTTCATTCATCTTTGAAATTAAGATATTTTCGGTTAAATCCAAGAGCTTTCTGAACTTGCGTAGACAGCAGCGGTACTACCACGTTCACGGCCCAGAAAGGTAGTAAGGACATAGATAAAATGTGTGTACATCAGTGGATTAACCGTAATTTTATGAAGCTACAAAAATACTTTTTGTGCACAAATAAAACAAAAATAATGATTTTATTAAAAAATTTCTTCTTTTCTGTGTCAGTCTCTGCCACGTGTTCATGAAAGTACCACTTGTATGCGTTATGATATACTTGTGAGACTGACACAGAAGCATAAAATAAGACTTTACACTAATTCCTGCTAATTCCTGCATCATTCCACAAATACAGTTGCGCTTGAATTAGGGGTTCAAGCGTGTTGCGCTGAAACCCTGTTGTAATTTTTAGAGTGGGCAAGGATCAGCAATCTCCACATAAAACTCATTGTGCAGACCAAACTGTAAGTCGCAGAGACTCGAAACTTGGAGGGACAGTAGTACTCATACCTTCTACAACGTCACCAAGGCTCACACCAATCGGCCTGACGGGGTGCTACAACAATAAAAGGTATGAAATCGTTCATAACTCCTAAACCGTCACCTTGGCGAAATTTTCAGGAATTTAGCATTTTTTGAAAAACCTACTTTTGTGAACTAGTCCTAGGTTTTTCACCCGATCAGAACCAAACCAGTGCAGAAAAATTCTCTGGAGAGTGAATATCAATAATTATCCAAAAAAAAGTTGAACGTTTGACTTACCATCGCAAAGGGATGCCAAAACATTCGAAAGGGGCAAGGCTACTGTTACTAAAACGGCTATAACTTTTGAACAGAATGAAATATCTTCGCCAAACTTACAACACTTATGTAAGCACTGAATCTGAGGTAACGTCAAAAAATTGCTGAGCGTGGCCACTTGGTGGCGCTATAAGAGGGAAATAAACATAAAAATGACCATAACTACGCACCCGTTTGTCCTATTGACAAGAAAATCGGTACGCACAGTCTTGGTCTAAAGCCCCACAAGTGGCTATAAGGACATTTGTGTATCTCAAAAAACATGGCCACCATTAGGCGATAAACTTTGAGCACGTATTAGACAGGGTTAACAGTGGTCGATCAGAATGTAACTCGGTGCGCCTGTTTGACTTACGGCCCTAAAGGTCTGTAAGAGATTTGAATGAAATTAGCCACCAGGGAGAAATCAGCCACCGGGGGTGATATCGCATTTTTAGAGGCTTAAACAATTGTATATTGCACAGTTTTACACACATGCACAAGATTTATATCATACAGTAGAACTCCTCATTTTGGACAACTTTGCCTCTAGAACCACTGCTGTCTATCAAACTGTTTTTTGTACTTTTGCAAACTAGTCCTAGGTATTTTCGCTCAGTCTAGAGAAAAAAAACACTGAAATTCTTTTCTATGGACCCTCTAGGTCAATGATTATCAAACAAATGTTGAAATTTACCCTTTGTCAAGCTATAATGGGGTTGTTTAGAAAAGGGGCCTGTCCAAATTTACCCAAAAGCCTATGAAGCTTAAACGAAAACTCAGAACTTCACGAAACCTGGTGAGCACATGCAACAGGTGATTCTAAACAAGCAGGGCGATCGGTTTATGCTGTAAGTCATAAACATTTAAAAACATCATATTACTATGGCAAATGACCTGTGTTTGCCAAAAATGCTTTTAAAAACATTGATTTATGTAGTTACAGGCTTACTAAATAATATGAAATGTCTTTTTATATATATGCTTAAATGCCATAAGGTGCTTAAACTCTGGTAATCGCTGCTTGCAGCTATATTGTTACTTGTATTTTCATTCATATACTTGTGTCAAGTAAGTTTCAGGCCTTACTTTGTGTGTGTGTCTGTGTGTGTAGGCTCTTCTGGAGGTTGTGAACGATTTGTTCGAGGAGCAGACCGATCTGGAGAAGATCGTGAGGAAGATCATGCATCGAGCTCAGACCCTGCTGAAGTGCGAACGCTGCTCCGTCCAGCTGCTGGAGGACATCGAATCTCCGGTGGGCTCTGATCCTTCCTCTTCCTCCTCATCCGCTGCCCACTGCATCTCTCTAATCCTGCTCGCTTTTATGTCTCCTGTAGGTGGTGAAGTTCACCAAGTCCTTTGAGCTTCTGTCACCCAAGTGTAGCGCCGACATGGAGAACAGGTGAGAGTAACGGCAGGGTAAATACACACACACTTGCAAAAAGTCTACGCATTAACACATTTTTTCACACAAACATGCTTCTACTTTATATAACCTCAGAGAGGAGTTGAGACCCAGCAGCGCTGCTGTAGCGCTAATGAGGCCATTTCAGAGTGGCGGTGTTTGTTTGCTGTTAACTGCAGCAGGCGGCGTGTGCTGATGTGTTGCCCCCACAGTGACAACTGTTTCTCTGCTGTGACCTCTAATACACACACACACACAGCTTGAGAGAGATATGTCAGTCTCAGTGCCAGCAGGAGTGTTTGCTTGTGGCGTGTGTGTGTGATTCTTTGTGCTTGAGCATTTTTAAAGGCGACACACCGACAGCACTAAGTGCATCTCCATATTATGCAACCTAAAGATATTTATGAGGCAATAATTAGCTCATTAGAGGTTGTAGTGTATTTTAATGTAAAGTGAAAGATGGTCATTTGAAAACCTCCTGTAGGATTTTGTGAACTGCTGTATGTTGAATAGTGTTTTGGAGTTGTATTAGTTTGTGTATAGTTGTAGTACACTACTTGTGTATAGTATATTTGTGTGGTAATTTATATATTTCCAGTGTAGGTTGAGTGTTGCCCTTGAATGTGAGTTTGTAACGTTCGTCAAATCTTAAAAGTATATTAAAAACCAGTTTTTGTATTAAAATGCCACTTACTGTAGGTGTACACAAAGGAGTTTTTTAATACTTAAAGGGATAGTTCACTCAAAAATGTAAATTACTTGATGATTTTCTCACCCTCAAATCAACCTAGGTGTATATGATTTTTTTTTTGCTTTCAGACAAATACAATCAGAGTTCTATTAAAAAATGTTCTGGCTCTTCCAAGCTTTATAATGGCAGTGAATGTGTGTTGAGACTTTAAAGCCCAATAAAATGCATCCATCCATCATAAAAAGTACTCTACATGGCTCCGGGGGTTAATAAAGGCCTTCTGAAGTGAAGCGATGTGTTTAATGTAAGAAAAATATCCATATTTACAACACATGGGAGCGAATCCCCTTAATTACAGGTTTGTGTGTGTATAGAACAGAACTCACTCTACAAACTGCGCCGATTGACACAATTGTAAAATATTTTGCGATTTTAACTAAGTTGCAGTTGACAGTAGCTGTGTTTCCATTACTCTTCAAATTTAAAACATATACCCAATGGAAACACGCCAATTTCGCAAAATCTCCCATATCTTGCAAAAAAGTTTTTACGCTCACATGAGGTGGTTTTTCAAGCAATTTGAAAAAAGAATATTTAGCAAAACTGCAATGGAAATAGTTTATTTCGCATTTACAGCTCACTTGGCGTACGTAAATGTCATATGATCTTTCTTTGATGTACTATAACCTCCAAGAAACACCTCATACTTGCTACCCGTTCACGAATATAAGGGGCTTTCTTTGCCATTAATGCTTGAATAACCCCTTATCTGCCGGAGATTTATATTGCCATTTATAAAATATTGCAAAATTTTTGGGCGAATCTGTAGTGAAAACTCGCTTATTGTTTTGTTTTTGTTTAAGAGGTTGCTTTTCAGAGCGTGCTCTTGAAGTGTTGCCATATCCTCTTATTATTAAACATTTTTGGGTTTATTGTTTGTGCTCGGCTCATAAAGGAATCCTGTTTATGAAGTTTTTAAAGTTGGCAGCCGCAGGTTGTCATATTTTGGTAAGTGGCTTATTTCCAGGACAAAGTTGGGTTTAAGTTTATAATGGGCTTGCTCATTCTTTTTTTTTATAGCAAGATCTGGCAACACTAGTTGAGTCAAATTGGTTCATTGTGATTTCTTGCACTATGCCTACAGAGAAAGGTACAACTCCAATATGTGTTTAAATACATAATTCATAACTAATTGTTCAGTTTGGTTCTGTACACACTGTGTAGAATTTCAGTAAATGCGGCTGGCACAACCTGCAATTTTCAGAGTCAGTTTGGTTGTAGAATGTGGTTGTCAGTTCCGTAAGTTACTGAACTAAATAACAAAATAAAAATAGCTATATGTTATATGTTACTATACGTTATAGTAAAATAAAATTTATCATACTGCGGTCACATACTCACAGCTCTGAATTTTTCTTGGAATTGCATGATATAAACACACAAATCTGACTTTTTTTTCCTCAGAATTGTGTGATATAAACTTGCAATTCTGCCTTTTATTTTTTAAAATTGTGAGATATAAACTTGCAACTGCAAGTTCTAAAGTCAGAATTGCAAGATACAAACTCACAATTCTGACCTTTGTTCTTGAATTGCGTGAAATTCAGAATAGCAAGTCATTCTAAATTGTGACAAACACGCAATTGCGAGTGACGAAGTCCTTATTTCTCAGAATTGCGAGTTTGTCTCCTAATTCTGTCTTTATAACTCGTAATTGCAAGTTAATATCATGCAATTCTGTGAAAAAAAAAAATCAGATTTGTGAGTCTCTGTAATTCTAAATTGTGACAAACTTGCAATTGCGAGTTATAAAGTCCAACTTTGAGGGAAAAAAAGACTGAGAAGTTCTCAAAATTGTGAGTTTATATCTCACAATTCCATTTGCGTGTTATAAAGTCAGAATTGCGAGATATAAACTCGTTATTGTGATTTTTTTTTTTCTTAGAATTGACTTTATTTCTCAGAATTGCAAGTTTATGTCTCGTAATTCTGTCTTTATAACTCGTAATTGCAAGTTAACACCATGCAATTCTGAGAACAAAAGACTTTATAACTTGCAGTTGGGGGTTTACATGACAATTCTGACTTAATTTCTCAGAATTGTGAGTTTGTAGTCTTGTGAATTGTGAGATAAAAATTCGTAATTTTTTTTTTTAAATTTTTTATTCAGTGGCGGAAACGGGCTTCCATACCCACACCTATGTGTGAGAATCCGAATGTGTCTTGTGAAAGGCACTGCCACCTAATGCCTATTCCTGGCAACAGCCTTACTTTTAAAAAGATGCCTGCCATAGTGTTTCTTATTTGTTTTCTCTAACAAATTACATAGCATATCCAGTTAAAGAACTCCGCGCTCGCCACAGGTGTAATGTAGTGGATTTAATATCAGTGCAGCAGAGTATACTATATACCAGTGTTATTGTGTTGTAGCTCATGTACACAGTGTATTAGTGTTGTAGTTTATGTATAATGTTTTGAGGGTTTGTGATTGAAGGTCAGTGCTGTAGGGTGTACAGCAGCTCGGGGTTATTATGTTGTAGTTTGTGTGTGTGGTGTATTTAGTGGCAGTGCTGTAGGGTGTGCAATAGGTCAGGGTTATTGTGTGATATCTGTTATCTGCAGCCCACACTCAGCGCTCCAGTATGTCCAGTACTCAGCACTAGTGGAGTCTCAAAACCCTGAGCTCAGCTCTTACAACAACACACACCACAACAGTACATTACTGCAGACACACACACACACACACAGAGCTGCAGATCTGCAAGCACTCAGCTATTGAGGAGCCCAGGAATAAGAGCAAACATGTTACTTTGTGCAAGATAAGTCTGTTGTTTGTGACTGTTTTGTGTAGCCAATGACGACGAAGCGCACAGGTTTGGAGATCTCAGTTGCCATATGGGAGCTTTCACACTACAATGTGTGTTCAGTCACACATATCATCTCGTTCTCTGCACCTGTCTAATGTTCCAGTGGAGGTCTGTCTGGGGAGATCACACACCATCACCATCTGAACGCATGCATCGCTCAACCCACCCTCACCATCTGAGCAACAAAACATCACATGCAGTCACTTTACAACTGGCTAAAGTGATCTGAGATATTAAAGCCACAAATTTTCGAAAGCAACCCTCTACATTGCGAGTAAATCATGCGCATATGGCACTACATTTTGCGCTAGACGACTGAACAATGTCTGTTGTTAGATTTCACTCGCCAGTGTTAAATTCAAGCTTTTTCCTGCCAAAATATTCTAATTAATATGGAATTATTCAGCTTTTAAGAACAAACAGAAGCAACTGTCCTTTTTTTTAGTAGTGAGCAGAACTAATGTGCAAACATAACATTTCATTGGCTAATTTAAATCTAATACAAAACAGTAATAAAAGTATAGAGTAATATATGTACACTACCAGTCAAAGGTTTTTGAACAGTAAGATTTTTAATGTTTTTAAAGTCTCTTTTGCTCACCAAGCCTGCATTTATTTGATCCAAAGCACAGCAAAAACAATACAATTTGGAAACATTTTTACTATTTATAATAACTGTTTTCTATTTGATTATATTTTAAGATGTAATTTATTCTGTGATTTCAAAGCTGAATTTTTAGCATCATTACTCCAGTCACATGATCCTTCAGAAATCATTCTAATATTCTGATTTGCTCCTCAAAAAAAAAAAAAAAAAAAAAACATTAATTATTATTATTATGTTAAAAACAGCTGAATTTATTTGATAAATAGACAGTTTAGAAGAACAGCATTTATCTGAAAAAGAAATCTTTTGTAACATTATAAATGTCTTTATCATCATTTTTGATCAATTTAAATCCTTGCTAAATAAAAGTATTAATTTCTATATATATATATATAAATATATTTATTGTTTTACATATGTGTGTTGAGGTTTTTCGCCTGGTTATCTGTGTTGCGTAACCTGCTTTCTGGAACACATCCTTGGTGTTGTGTGCATGATGGCACAGCGTTGTCTTCTCTTTTCTTCATTAGTGCTGTTTAAAATGCCAAGGCTGTCTAACCATTTGAGATATTTGACCTCCTTCATAGCAATATAAAGTAGACTATTCTGTGTAGAATTCAAATGGGTCAGATATGATTTGTGGTCTGCGCCGACATGCATATATGATTTGCTCTGCGCTGTCCTGTCTCTAGAGCACTCGTATGTACACCTGACCCAAAACCAGCTTTTACAGGCAAGCATTCACACCCTTGTGTAAAATAACTGCTCTTAATTGTATTGAATATGCACTTGTAGTGTACTTCAAATCATACAAATATTTATATATAAAAAACTTTACTTATATAAACCTAAAAACTTTACTTATATGTATGTTTTTATTTAATTACACTTAACATACAATTAAGTGTCTCAAAACTTTACATTTATTTAACACTTAAAGGAGAGGTTCACTTGCAGGATGAACATTTCCTGATAATTTACTCACCCTTTTGTCATCCAAGATGTTCATGTCTTTCTGTCTTCACTTGAAAATACATTATTTTGAGGAAAACATTCCAGGATTTTTCTCCATATAGTGGACTTCAATGGGGATCAACAGGTTGAAGGTCCAAATTGCAGTTGCAATGCAGCTTCAAAGGACTCTGCACAATCCCAGCTGAGGAATAAGGGTCTTATCTAGCGAAACGATTGGTCATTTTCTCAATGAAAATTTATATACTTTTTAACACAGATGCTCATCTTGCAACAGCCCAACCTCACGCACTATGTAGTGATGTAGGCGGAAGTACTAACAAAGTTTACAAAGTGAATTTGCAAAGAAAGTCAAACACCCTTTACAAAAGAGGTAAAACAATGATGTCGGACGATTTTGGATTTGGAGGAGAAAATGAGATGGAGTTTTTTGCCCGAGCCTACATTTTTCAGCTATAGATGTGAAGACACACATGCGCATCGCAGAGCCAGTGCAAGATGAGCATTTGTGGTTAAAAAGTATATACATTTTTATTTATTTAGAAAATGACTAATCGTTTCGCTAGATAAGACCCTTATTCCCCGGCTGGGATCGTGTAGAGCCCTTTGAAGCTGGATTAAAACTGCAGTTTGGACCTTCAACCCGTTGGCCACCTTCGAAGTCCACTATATGGAGAAAAATCCTGGAACGTTTTCCTCAAAAACCTTAATTTCTTTTTGACTGAAGAAAGAAAGACATGAACATCTTGGATGACATGGGGGTGAGTCAAAGATGTTCGTGTCTTTCTGTCTTCAGTCGTAAAGAAATTATGGTTTTTGAGGAAAACATTTCAGGATTTTTCTCCATATAATGGACTTCATTGGTGCCCCGATTTTGAACTTCCAAAATGTAGTTTAAATGCAGCTTCAAAGGGCTCTAAACGATCCCAGCCGAGGAAGAAATGTCTTATCTAGCGAAATGATCGGTCATTTTGTTCGAAAAATAAAAAATTGTATACTTTTTAAGCACAAAAGCTCATGTAGCACAGGCTCTGGGATGCACGTTCACGATGCTACGAATTAGTGATGGGTCGTTCTTGAACGATTGGTTCATTTTGAATGAATCTTTAATGTGACTCGGGAAGAATGAGTCGTCTCGGGGAGTGATTCGTTCAGTCACACATGCGCAACATCCTATTAGGTTCTGTACTGGAATTAGTTCTCCTGTTTCGAGTCTTCGGGTTTTTTGAGTCGTTCTTTCATCTTATGGGGCTGTCACGTGATGCTGATTTTGCTAAAAATTAATGAAATGAATGAAATGACTTGAAAAAAGATTAATTAAGTTGGCTGAACGAGACTCAAAGGTCAGAGTCGGTAAAATGATCCGAACTTCCCATCACTACTACGAATTATGTGTGTAAGTTCATCGTCTGTGTACTCCGGCTCAAAAAGGTAGAGTATGTTGAAAAACTCGAAACCGATCGTTTCAGTAGATAAGACCCTTCTTCCTCGGCTGGAATCGTTTAGAGCCCTTTGAAGCTGCATTTAAACTACATTTTGGAAGTTCAAAATTGGGACACCAATCAAGTCCATTATATGGAGAAAAATCATAATTTCTTTATGACTGAAGACAGAAAGACATGAACATCTTGGATGACAAGGGGGTGAGTAAATTATTTGTGAATTGTTGTTCTGGAAGTGGACTTCTCCTTTAATAAGTACCCTTTTTAAAGTCTTTTTCTACAGACGCTTTTAATTCAGATCTAGTTTTCTATAGCACACATCACTCATTTATCACTAAAGGATTATACAAACACATAAACTTGTAAAATATTGTTTAGAAACACAAGATGGTCGAATACATACTGAAAAGAATGCAAAAATATGTCACACTGCTTCAAAGCTTTAAAATGATAGCACGTCAGTAATGTCATACACAGGGGATTTTCTCAGAGTTATGTGTGTTATTTAGTGATTTCATCCTCTGTGTTGCCTTCTCTAAAGGTACAGCCGGAGCCATTATGTAAGGATGATTTGTCCTCTGCTGTGCTCTGAAACAGCTCGGGGCCAAACGCGAGAGAGACGCGTCTCTGCTGCTCACCCAGACGCACACGAACGCAACTCACACACACATGCACATCTCACATCTCGCGTGCTCAGGTCCGTACGACGCATTCACGCGCTTCCATTCATCCCTTTGATTCCGACATTTCCTCAGACAGCAGCTCGCAGCTTGCAGCGCCGTTAATCATGTGTGATCTTTGGGGTGTGATCGAGAGTATGAGAGAAGATGTTTGATCAGACTCTCTCAGCCCAGAGCGCAAGAGCCTGAAATTTACCACGTGAGAGAGATTAAAAGAGAGAGAGGCTACATCAGGACTGTCTCTCCGCTGCACGTGGGCGTTTATGAGAGTCGGAGCGTTAACTTCTCATTGCTTTTGCAGGCTCCGTAGAGCCTTATTAAAATGCAGAGGAAAGTTCGTTAGCTGTAAATTACTGGAAAGGGAATGACAGTGTGAGCAGCAGCCTCTCCGCTCAGCATGTGGGCCGGAGCAGCCGCCCTGTGGACCTCAGCATCCGTCAGCTCTTCCTCGGGCTGAAGTGTCGGAAGCTGTCTTCACACTTCGTTCGATAGCTTGGTCCGAACTTGCGTTTAATTCCACCTCCTTGTCCCCTCAGGTCTGTTAATATATGGTCATTATGGGTCCGTACCATCCTACATTTGCAAAATTGAAGAGAGCACGAACTTCAGTACTAGCAGCAGGTGTTTACATAGTAACAGTGAAGCTCAAATGAGATCTGCAGACTTTTTCACTTTTATTAACACACTTAAAGGGTTAGCTTATTCAAATAATGAAAATTCTGTCATGAATTGCTCACCCTCATGTCATTCCAAACCCGTAAAACCTTTGTTCATCTTCAGAACACAAATTAAGATATTTCTAATGAAATTCAAGAGCTTTCTGACACTGCATAGACAGCAAAGCAACTACCACGTTCAAGGCCCACCATAGTATGGACATTGTTAAAATAGTTTATGTGACATCAGTGTAATATTATGAAGCTACAAAAATAAGTTTTGTGTGCAAAGAAAACAAAAATAACGTCTTTATTCAACAGTTTATCTTCAGTGTCAGTCTTTCATGTGCATACACGAGAGTACCACGACACATGCTTTTGTATATTATTTTCGTAATGCACGCTCTTTTTTAAACGTATGCTGAATTCCATGTCCAAAGTGCAAATGGTGCAGGATGAGTTGCACACAAGCTTATTTTGGGTAAGGGTTTAAATGTCATCTCTAAGCTGAAGTATGAGCAATAGTAATAGTAATGGTTGTCTTGGGTTTGTACGTAGCAGCACAAGTCACCTTCTCTTTGTCTTATCCACAGTTTCAAGGACAGCATGGAAAAATCGTCCTATTCTGACTGGCTGATTAATAACAGCATTGCAGAGCTGGTCGCGTCCACTGGTCTTCCTGTGAATATCAGCGATGCCTACCAAGACCCACGCTTCGATGCTGAAGTAAGATCCCTAAAAAGCAATAAATAAATGAAGTTGGAGTAGTTCTGGCAACTTACTAATTTATTCCCTTATTTTAGGTACTGTTGAGCTCAAAAGTGTATAGACACCTTGCAAAATGTTAATTATTTTACCAAAATAAGAGATCATGCAAAGGGACTCAAATGCAACTATTACAGAAGGTTCAAACCCTCACTGATACTCCAGAAGGAAACCCAGTGCATTAAGAGCCGGGGGTGTAAACTTTTGAATAGAATGTGTACATTTTTCTTATTTTGCCTAAATATCATATTTTTTTTCGTTTAGTACTGCCCTTCAGAAGCTACAGAAGATACCTGCATGTTTTGTCTACATCCCAGAAGACAAAATAAGTTACATTTACCCTGATCTACAAATTCAAAAGGTTTTAACCCCCCTGGTCTTAATGCATCGTGTTTCCTTCTGGAGCATCAGTGAGTGTTTGAACCTTCTGTAATAGTTGCATATGAGTCCCTCAGTTGTCCTCAGTGTGAAAAGATGGATCTCAAAATCATACATTCATTGTTGGAAAGTGTTCAAACACAAAAATGCTGAAGGATTTTTCTAAAGAACAGCAGGCAGTTTAACTGTTAAGGACAAATAAGGGACTCATGAACAACTATCACTAAACAATAAAAAAAGGCTGTGGATCATTCAGATTACAACACACTATTAAGAATGAAGTGTATGTAAACTGTTGAATGGGGTCATTTTTATTAACTGAACTATAATTTTCTCTTGTGGACTACATGTAAATGCCTTTTATGTGAAATATGTTATTTAGGTCAGTAATAAATAAAAAAATAACATGCATTTTGTATGATTTTGGTAAGATAATTAACATTTTGTAGATTCTGCAAGGTGTATGTAAAATTTTGACCTCAACTGTAAATTGTGACTACATTTTGCCAATTTGTTTCTTCATTTTAGTCAAGGTGAAAGTCACAGCCTTTGGAAACACAAGTCAAGTTCAGAGTACAGTAAATTCAACTGGAATGTAATTCTGAATTAATGTGCCACATGAATGAAGTTAATGATGGACCACAAATATCATGTGCATTCACACATTCTTACAGTTAATGAGATGAGTGACACTACATTGTTTCCACTAGAAAGGCATGAGTTGGTGTGTATGCACTTTGGTCAACTCTTATGCAATCATTCAAATGTGTATCTCTTAGTTCATATCAGAAAATACTGCTTTGAGGGCAGCTTGGTGAATGTTCTTATATACTCCTGGGTCTACCAGACTCCAGAAATGTAGTGAATGTTCCTGAGATTTTAACTTTGTATTATGTTGGAGATTAATAACCTCCATCTTCATCTCTAAAGCATTGACATTGAAGAGTTCAGCCATCTGCTTTGAATGTGATCAGTGTCTAGCTCCATCATAATAGGGTTGACAATGAATCTCAGGTTTTCAAATTCACTGAACCTTTCATTGAATTCCTGCCCAAGCCTGGACAGAAGGACACAATGCTTGAGTACATGCAAAACTTCACTTGCATCTGTGTGGTTTTCTAAAGGGATAGTTCACCCAAAAATGAAAATCACCCCATGATTTACTCACCCTCAAGCCATCATAGGTGTATGACCTTCTTCTTTCAGATGAATACAATCAGAGTTATATTAAAAAATGTCCTGGCTTTTCCAAGCTTTATAATGACAGTGAATGGGTGTTGAGATTTTTTTCAAAAATGTGCAAAAAAAAATGCACAAACAACATTTTTAGCACGCACACATCAGACAGCTAGAAATCTGCACAAAATTGTTTGTTTGGGTGTTCATTTTCAACTATACCAAATATTGCATACCGCACCTTTAGAATTTAGCCGTTTTTTTATAGTGTGAATATTTGTGGTGAACTGCGTTGAATCCAATGAACATCATAACAATCATACCCAGAACTGTAACAAAATACAAGGGCTAATCTCAGTTTCACACAATGTATTGTTGTAGTGTTGTGGATGTAATAATATGGGGGGACCAGTTAAAATTTAGCCGTTTTTTTATAGTGTGAATATTTGTGGTGAACTGCGTTGAATCCAATGAACATCATAACAATCATACCCAGAATTGTAACAAAATACAAGGGCTAATCTCAGTTTCACACAATGTATTGTTGTAGTGTTGTGGATGTAATAATATGGGGGGACCAGTTAAAATTGTATTCTACAGATGCTACAGAAAGAGTTGTATTTAACCCAGAATCTTCCTTTAAAGAGCATGATTAAAGATGAGAGAGACATCTGCTCTGCATAAGACCGTGGACCTCTGTCGGCTCTTGTGTGTCTTCAAAATGCCAGCAGCACAAAATTATATAACACCGTGTCTTCAGATGATCTCATATTTTTGCTCACTTCTCCTCACATGCTTATAGTCAGATCATTTGGTATTTGATATGGTGACAAGCGTTTGTTTGTAATCTCTTCAGGCAGATCAGTTTTCTGGCTTCCATATTAGATCTGTCCTGTGTGTCCCTATCTGGAACAGTAACCATCAAATCATAGGTAAGTTATCTAGTTAACCACTGTTGTTTCATTACATATAGCCTAGTATGTACTGATATTCCCAGCTCTGCTGTGTTGTACTATGCTGTGTGTTAGAGTTCAGTGATGTGTGTGTGAGTAAATGGAGGACAAACATGTTTATGTATGATAATGTCTGTTTAAATGTATATCTGTGTGTCACATCAGCATGTGTGTGTGTGTGCTGCTGCACAAGCGCAGTGTGTGGGTGGATGTGTGTGTGTGTATGTGTGTGGGAGGACTCTGTCAGGGACCGAAAGTCATTATGAGCACAAACAGCCAGTAGAAGCAGAAGTCAAGGATGTCTTCATTCAAAAGATTTCTCTCTCCCCCTCTCGCTCACTTTCTTCATCACTGCCGTAGTTTCACAACCAGTTTTTTCTTCTCTCAAATCATGTATAAAGCCAATGTGGAGACATTTTAGCACTATGAGGAGAGAGAACGATTTAGTGCAGAAATTTAGTTGAGAAACCTCACTATCTAAAATATCTATATCTATCTATCTATCTATCTATATATATATATATATATATATATATATATATATATACTGTATAAATAATGTTTAGAATGTCATTCAGCATACTACTAATATGTAGTGTATAATACAGTGTATACAGTGTAAATGAGAATGAGAAATGATGTATTCAATTAAATTAAAATAAATATTTTTTCTTTACAGCTTTACAAATCTAATAACATTTCCTGCTTTGTTATTATTCTTCCTTCTAAAGAACCATTTTTATGATATGAGCTGATAACCAGGCACTTTCTCACGGTATCATGCAGCATGTAATAAGGTCCTAATGCTACTCTTTCACATATTGTTTTGAAAATAGTAGGGGGTGTTTAGTATATACTATGCAGATGCAGTGAGCTGTGTAACTATATACTGAGAAGATAGCTGAGCATTACTTGAAATGATTTTTTTATTCTTAGTTTATTCTTAGGGACATATCGGTGGGCTTTCAGGCGAATAGACTTCTTCAAGTGATTAAAATGTTGTAATTATGAGCAGTGTTGTAGTAGAACCATATGCGACGATGAGATGGCCAAAGTAAGCACTATATTTCTGATTGACTGTAATGAGACAATGAGGATGGGGGATGGTGTTAGGTATGTGATTGTGGGGAGGGTTTGCACTTAAAGGAACAATCATTCTAATTACATAGTAAAACAACAGCATACTGTTTAATTAGCCATGCAGACAGAGAGAGAGAGAGTTTGGGGGTGGGGCGAGGGATTCTTGACTCCTGAATCCCTCATCAGTGACTGCAGTGCATTGCTGTGCTTTAAAGGACCTGATTATGGGTCATGAAACACAACATGCAATCTCACTGTCTTTATGTGTGTGTTGCAGGTGTGGCTCAGGTCTTGAACAGGTTAGATGGAAAACCATTTGATGATGCAGATCAGAGGCTGTTTGAGGTATGACATCTGTGAGATCTCTTTATGAGTGCTTTGCTACCATCAAGCATGATGTAAGCGGACTGTACTGCAGACCAGAATGTTCACTTTAAAGGGTCTGAACACACACACACACACACACACACACATAATCTTTTGTGTAAAACAGTTCATTGCAAGGGTCTCAGACCAGCTTGAGAGAACTATGGCTTATGTGATTCTCCAAATGAACTGAGACCCCTCTAAGAATAAACATATTATTACAATAATATAATATTGAAGTGGACTAGAAAATGAACCTCGATCAGGTTGTTGGTTGTGGCCTGTGGAATGTTGGTCCACTCCTCTTTTAATTGCTGGATATTGTAAGGAACTGGAACACGCTGTTGTATACGCCGATGCAGGGCATCCCAAACATGCTGAATGGGTGAGATGTCTGGTAAGTATGCTGGCCATGCAAGAACTGAGATGTTTTCAGCTTGCAGAAATTGTGTACAGATCCATGCAATATGGGCCCGTGCATTATCATGTTGCAACATGAGGTGATGGTCGTGGATGAATGGCACAACAATCCCATCAATAAAATTGACCTGTGTTCGTTGTCCATAACATATTTCTGCCTATACCATAACCCTACCACCACCATGGGCCACTAGATCCACAACGTTGACACCAGCAAACCGCTCACCCACACGACGCCATACACGATGTCTGTCATCTGCCTTGTACAGTGAAAAGCAGGATTTATCCGTGAAGAGAACACCTCTCCAAAGTACCAGACACCATCGAATGTGAGCATTTACCCACTCAAGTCGGTTACGACAACGAACTGCAGTCAGGTCCAGACCCCGATGTGGATGACGAGCACGCAGATGAGCTTCCCTGAGACGGTTTCTGACAAATTCTCTGAAACGCCTGTGGAGATGGCTTGTGGTAGAGAAAGAACATTCAATTCATGGGTAACAGCTCTGGTGGACATTTCTGCAGTCAGCATGCCAATTGCACGCTCCCTCAAAACTTGTGACATCTATGGCATTGTGCTGTGTGATAAAACTGCAAATTTTAGAGTGGCCTTTTATTGTGGCCACCCTAAGGCACACCTGTGCAATAATCATGCTGTCTAATCAGCATCTTGATATGCCACACCTGTGAGGTGGATGGATTATCTCGACAAAGGAAAAGTGCTCACTAACACAGATTTAGACAGATTTGTGAACAATATTTGAGAGAAATAGGCCTTTTGTGTACATAGAAAAAGTCTTAGATCTTTGAGTTCAGCTCATGAAAATGGGGGCAAAACAAAAGTGTTGCATTTATAATTTTGGTCAGTGTATATTGATCCTCGGCATGAATAAAGCATTTGTATTTTGTTTTCTATACACTATATCAGGGGTGTCCAAACTCTGTCCTGGAGGGCCAGTGTCCTGTAGAGCAGTGGTTCTCAACTCCAGTCCTCAGGGCCCACTGCTCTTCACATTTTGTATGTCTCCCTCATTTAACGCACCTGATTCAGATCATCAGCTTGTTAAGAGAAAATCCATGAACTGAGTGTGTCAGATTCATAAACATACAAAATGTGCAGAGCAGTGGGCCCTGATGACTGAAGTTGAGAACCACTGCTGTAGAGTTTACCTCCAACTTGCCCCATACACCTACCTGTTTTAGGGTTAGAGCTAAACTCTGCCGGACACCAGCCCTCCAGGGCTGAGTTTGGAGAACCGTGGACAATATGGAGAAAAGTATTGGGGCACCTAGCCATGCAGTCTGCATTTACAGACATCTGTGGAAAAAATGGGTCATTTTAAAGAGCTCATAATTCAAATGTGATACTGTAATAGGATGCCACCTTTACAATAAGTTATGAAATTGTATCCCAGCTAGATATTCCACAGTCAACTGTAAGTGGTATTATTGGAAAGTGGAAGCACTTGGGAACAGCAGCACCTCATCCATGAAGCTGGAGAGCTCCGAACTTAGACTGGCATTAATATCAGCGCAAAAAAATGTGTGGCCTGAGCATCATGGTATGGGTTTTCATGGCCGAGCAGCTGCTTGCAACACTCGCATCACCAAATACAGTGGCTGGAGTAGAGTAAAGCAGTGGTTCCCAACCACGTTTCTGGAGGCCCCCCAACACTGCACATTTTGCATCTCTCCTTTGTCTGACACACCCATTTCTGGTCTTGGAGTCTCTAGTAATGAGCTGATGATCTGAATCATGTGTGTTTGATTAAGGAACGTGGTTGGGAACCACTGGAGTAAAGCATATCGCCACTGGACTCTGGAGCAGTGGAAACCTGTTCTGTGGAGTAATGAATCAGGTGTTTCTGTTTGATGCCAGGAGAATGTTACCTGCTTGAATGCATTGTACCAACTGTAAAGTTGCAAGAATAATTGCACGGGGCCTTTTTTCAGGGATTGGACTAGGTCCCTTCATCCAGTGAAGGGAAATTTTAATTCTTCAGCATGCCAAGACATCTGGGGCAATACTATGCTTCCAACTTAGTGGGACCGGTTTGGGAAGGCCCTTTTATTTTCCAGCATGACTGAGTGCACAAAGCAATGTCTATAAAGACATGGTTGGATGAGTTTGGTGTGAAATAACACTTGTGTCCCGCACAGAGCCCTGTCCTCAACCCCATCAAACACCTTTGGGATAAACTGGAACAAAGATTTTGAGTTAGGCCTTCTTGTCCTGCATCAATGCCTGACCTCACAAACGCTCTAGTCAAGTAAAGTCGAGTCATATTTATATATATAGCGCTTTTAACAATACAGATTGTGTCAAAGCTGCTTTACAGTATTACTTAGGAAAATAGTGTTTCGATAATAAAAAAGGACAACAGTAAACACTCAATTTTCAGTTAAAGTCAGTTCATCATTGATTCAATGATGTCATCGTCCAGCTCAGTTCAGTTCAAATGTGACCCTGGGCCACAAAACCAGTCATAAGGGTAAATTTTTTGAAACTGAGATTCATATATCATCTGAAACCTGAATAAATAAGCCTTTATAAACCATTAATGTATGGTTTGTTAGGATAGGAAAATATTTGGCCAAGATACAACTATTTGAAAATCTGAGGATGGAAACTGAGGATGCAAAAAAATCTAAAT
Organism: Labeo rohita; assembly: GCF_022985175.1. NCBI lineage: Eukaryota > Metazoa > Chordata > Actinopteri > Cypriniformes > Cyprinidae > Labeo > Labeo rohita. Next base: position 3,658,878 of record NC_066877.1, on the reverse strand, counting down.
ATTGAGAAAATCACTTTTAAATTTGTCCAAATGAAGTTCTTAGCAATGCATATTACTAATCAAAAATATATTTACGGTAGGAAACTTACAAAATATCTTAATGTAACATGATTTTTACTTAATATCCTAAAGATTTTTGGCATAAAAGAAAAAATGATCATTTTGACCTATACATTGTATCTTTGGCTATTGCTACAAATATACCCGTGCTACTTATGACTGGTGTTGTGGTCCAGGGTCACAAATAGTATCTGTGCAATCAAGTCGACAGTATTGCTGGAAACCTGAACTGAGGGGAAAAGAACCCAGTTCTCTTTGCCTTCAGGCCTGAAAAGTGGACTCCGCAATATTAAATCAATTATAATATTAATGTTTTTCTCATTATATTATTATTTTAGTAGTACAACATGATTATGTTATAGTAATATGTTTCTATCAAGGTTTACCTGTGTAACCCGTGTCTGAGCCAACTAAAAGTTCACTTTGAAGGGATTCAGTTTCTTTGGACCTTTCACACTAGTGTTTTTTTTAGTATTATTGAAATACAAATATTATTTTTATTAATGCTGTTTTGATTTTTTATTAATACATATGCATTATGTATTTAATTGTTTTATTTATTTTTTCTTTAGTTACATTTTTAGTAATTTTGTTGTGTGCGTTTGTCATTTTTAAAATGGTTGTAGTTTTAGGTAGCTGTAATAAAAACCCTAACTAACTCAATCTAAATTCTTCCTAAACCACTCTCAGACCCCTGAAACAAAGTTTTAAAAACCTCTTTCAGAGGTTTAAATTGGTTGTTACTGTATTTATGACTCCATGGTCTCTTTCTCTCTCTGTAGGCATTTGTGATATTCTGTGGACTTGGAATCAATAACACCATTATGTATGACCAAGTGAAGAAGTCCTGGGCCAAACAGTCTGTCGCTTTAGATGTATGTCTCTCCGAAACACACACACACACACCTCTAAACTGTGATTGCTATGGTGTTTCCAAAGTGGTGGAAATTATTTGGAGATTTTGTAATTGGTGGCTTGTTAGATTAGAACCAGTAGGATGATTCAACGCAAGCAAAGATGGGAGCATGTGATTGGTGGAATACTGACCTAGTTCCTGTTAGAGGTGGAGCTTTAATGCAGGAGCCGGAGGAGCTAAATTCATTCTTGACTCTGAGTAGGTTTGACACTCAACCATCGCACACTGCAGTCATGTCTCTGTGATCCACATCTTTTAAAGGGATCATATCACAGAAATTTGGATTTTCCTTGCCCTTTTTGAAATATGAGTTAATGTTCTATATAATGTTCTCTACACTAAGCTTCCAGTTCATCCAAGAACACTTACTAAGCTGTCACATCCAAAAACAGGGTGGAAAATGATCAATTCAAACCAAATTATTACTGTGTTGGTGCAAGAAACCCTTGCTGACATTATAAGTGGACTTAAAATGCTATAAAAGAGCAGAATATGACCCCTTTAATCTAACAATGTAACAGTGGGACACAGAGGAATAAATCCTCACCTTCAAAGCCTTCAATCGACCGACTTCAATCGAACAAAACGATCGTCTGGAAACACAGATGATGGGGTGTTTACAGTCAAAACACTCAGCTGCTCTGTAGCGTTGTTGTATTTTTCATCAGAAAGCTATGGCAGACTGAGTAAAATTAAATGGTAAATCTTTTACAATTATTACATATTACTTAACATTGGTAGATGCATTAACCAACTTTAATTAACAATCACAAATAAATTTTTACAGTGTTTTTTAATAAGCTGAAATGTATACTGCATGACCTATAGTGCAGATTTCAGAATCAGACAGTCAGTATGTCATGAATGGATGACATCATCATTCTCCAACACACTGCGCTCACATGACTCCCATTAGCTAATCAGGGAGATGCAGCACTGACTTTTTGTAGTACCAGGTTTTTGGTCTATCTGAATGCAGTTCAGCCAGTTCAGCATCTCTCTCTATCATCTCTTTGATGTTATTCTTGCGTCTATATTATAAACATAAAATATAGCATAAAAATGCATAAAATATGAACCTTAAATTATTCATTTTATGTGTATTTTCCATAGGTGCTGTCATATCACGCCACTTGCTCAAAGACTGAGGTGGATAAATTTAAGGTAAACAAGCGTACGACATTGAATCATACCCAATATGCTGTATAGAGCTGTCTGACATTTTAGTGCTGTTTTATACAACAGAAGCATATCAATAATGAAATAACTTGATTCATGATATATTAACCTCAGTTGTTAGTCTGTATCGTTTATGCAGTATGTATAATTCAGAACAAAACTATTCAATATCTCATCAGTGTTTGTGCATTATTGATATAGTCTCTGTGGAGTCTTGTTAACAAAATGCCTCATTTATCATGGGTTCATTTTCTGGTGAAACACTCATTTTTAACGTGTTAACTGGATTTTGCCAGAAGCTGTTATAGTATTTCATTGACAAGCGCCAGCATGTTTCCACAAGTGAATGAAGAACCCATTGCTCAAAGCCAAATCCAGGAATATCACACTATATATATATAATATATATATATATATATATAAGCTCCCATGGCTCTCGATCTGTCACCGTCGAGGCTGATAAACCAAACTCACGTTTTTTTGTGAAAGTCTGTTTTCCATACAAAGAAAAGGTTAAAAAATCAGGAGTTTAACCATCTGCTCGTCAGAAAAAGCTATCAAAAGCAGAGTGTATGGACAGCTGTATATTCTTGGACTAGTTTTGTTATTGTTAAAATAAAATACAACAAATAATAAATTAAACGCTTAGTCTTTAAAAATGACAATTAGAAATATTGCTCTGGCATTTAGCATAGAAGTTAAAGTACTAAAGTTACTAAAACAAACAGGTAAATAGACAAAAGGTAAAAAAATGACAAAAGCACAAAATTACTGAAACTAAAATTAAACAGAAAACTGAAAAAGCATCCACTGCAATGTAATATGTCATGCAGGATGGTGGTTTTTGCATGTTTGAGTACTGGGTACGAATTATTATATTAATAAATACCCACAATTAGAATTTGTTAATGACGTCACAGCATAACACACAGCTCCTCCTGCCAGCAGTCTCTCATTAGATCTATGAATGTGTGTGCGAATCTATTTGTAGTGTCTCATTAGCACGACTCTGAGCTTCAGTCAGCATTAACACTTGAATTACTGAAAATCCTGACGCTAGTTTCGTTCCATTCACGAAGCATCTGTTTTAAAGCACTCGAGAGCAAACTCTGCCCTTTCTGCCTCCTGCGTATCTCCCTCTTTTTTGCCTACACACACTCTCTCTCTCTTTCTCACACTCTCTATTGTTCTTTTTCTCAGGCAGCAAACATCCCTCTGGTGTGTGAACTGGGCATTGATAAACTATCGTTTGATGACTTCTCGCTGGATGTGGATGCCATGGTCACTGCAGCTCTGCGGATGTTTATGGAGCTGGGAATGGTGCAGAAATTCAAAATAGACTATGAGGTTCATACGTTTGCATTTCTTAACTCAGCAATAACTGAGACTGCTGTTTTACTGAATATGAGCAATGCTTTGGTTTGAACATAAGCCTGTGTTCATTTGTAAAAGTAAAATGTGATAAAAGTTCACATTTAGGAACAAAATTATGCTAGTTATTTCTTATGTACAGTGCCTTGCAAAAGTATTCAAACCTCTTTATTTTTTGTTACGTTTTATGTTTCAGCCTTATGTCGAACTGCTTTAAATTACTTTTTTTCCACATCAATCTATACTCCATACACCATAATGACAAAGCAAAAACAGGTTTTTAAAATATTTGCAAATTTATTAAAAATAAAAAATGGTAAGTGATTTCATTGCATAAGTATTCATACCCTTGTCTGGAACTGATGAAATTTAGCTCAGGAGCATTCGTATTGCTTGTAGATGTTAACTACACTTGGAGTGAAGTTAACCTGTGGCAAATTCAATTTAATGGGTGTGATTTGGAAAGGCACATACATCTTAATTAAAGGTCTAACAGCTGAAAATGCATATCAGAGCAAAAACCAAGCCCTGAGGTAAAAAAATGCCTGTAGAGCTCAGAAACTGAAATGTGTCAAGCCACACATCTGGGGAAGAGTTCAGAAAAAAAATCTGCTGCATTAAAGGTTCACAGAAGCATGTAGTCTCCGTTACCCTTACTAGAAGACTTTGAAACAATCATGACCCTTCTTAGAGCTGGCCTCCTGGCCAAACTGAGCAATTGATTGAAATGGGTTTTGTTTAGAGTGGTGACCAAGAACCTGATGGTCACTCTAGTTGAGCTCCATGATCATATATGCAGATGGGAGAAACTTACAGAAGGACAAACATCACTGCAAGACTCCACCAATCTGGGCTTTATGGTGGTGTGGCCAAACTCAATCCTCTACTCAGTGAAGAAATATGAAAACACACTTGAAATTTGCAAAAAAGCACCTAAAGAACTCTCAGACTTTAGAAACAAGATTCTGTGTTCTGATGAATCTCAATTCCAAGCATCATGTATGGAGGAAAGCAGGCACTGCTCATCACCTGCAGAGTACCAACCAGAGTACCCAGCCCCCATCCAAACTGACAGAGCTTGAGAGGTAAAGAGGTGAGGCGGAGAATGGCAGATAATTGCCAAATGTAGATGTGCAAAGCTTGTCGCATCATACCCAAAAAGACTTGAGGCTGTAGAGGTGTTTCAGCTTAGTACTGAGTTAAGGGTATGAATACTTATGCAATGTACTTATTTCAGGTTTTTTATTTTTAATAAATTTGTGACAGTTCTGCTTTCGCTTTGTCATTATGGTGTATGGAGTGTAGATTAATGTGGGGAAAAATTAATTTAAAGCATTAACATAAGGCTGCAACATAACTAAACCTAAAAAAAAATTCAGGGATGAATAATGATGAATATGAATAATTTCACAAGGCACTGTATTTGCGACAGCGATGATAGTTCCGAAGAGCCAAACATCCCAGTAAAACATGTTATGCTCTATGTTTTTCAGCACTCAGACCAATCAAATTAGAAGACTGCTGCATCTTTTCTGGTTGTATTATAACACAACATCTTTTCTTTCTCTTTCTAGACACTTTGTCGATGGCTGTTGACTGTGAGGAAGAACTATCGCATGGTTCTGTATCATAACTGGAGACATGCATTCAACGTTTGCCAGTGCATGTTTTCCATGCTGACAGTGAGTGACCTACTCTGTGTGTGTGTTTTTGTGTTAGGTTTGATCACTTTAATAAATGATATCTAAATGCAGTAATTGTATAACAACTTTTAGACACTGAAGTTTATAATGGTATATTGTACACTGTAAATATATATATATATATATATATATATTTTATATATATAGAAAAAAAATATATATATATATTTATAATATATATAAATATATATATATATATATATATTTTTATTAATGTAATCTAATTCACATACACTACCTATTAATGTGATGAAAACTGATAGTAAAGACATTTATAATATTACAAAAGATTTCTGTTTCAAATAAATGCTTTTTGTTCGTATTTTGTTGTGCAGCTAACTATTTTCAAAGCAGCTTCTCAGACATTGATGCTATTAATATTATTATCAGCTTTAAAGCTGTGGGATGTGTATGTGTGTGTGTATATATATATATGTGTGTGTGTGTGTGTGTGTTCCTCAGTTTTAGTCTTTGTACACTGACCACAGAAGTGGGACGTTTTGTTTATGTGTTTATTTGCAGACAGCCGGCTTCCAGGAGACTCTGACTGAGATGGAGATTCTGGCTCTGATAGTGGGCTGCATCTGCCATGATCTGGACCACAGAGGAACCAACAACGCTTTCCAGGCCAAGTGAGACTCAGTCACTGCCATTCAACCACTGGTCAAATACAGGACTCAAGTCTGGCATCTTTTAAATTACATGAGGGTGAATGCTGGATGTCTTCACTTCTCACATGAACAGAATGACATTTGTGTCTTTTTCAGGACGGGATCAGCTCTATCTCTTCTTTACGGCACATCAGCCACGCTAGAGCACCATCACTTCAACCATGCTGTTATGATCCTGCAGAGCGAGGTAAACCTAAAGTCACCAGTACATATTTAATAATTACAATATAACAATACAATAAATTCCCAACGACAAAATCAAGTTTTTTTTTTTCATTCAAGAAGCCATTTTTCTCTAAATATTTTACAAGTGAGAAGAAAAGATGACTGTAAATTTGGTTTCAAACTGTAAATAATGAATTATTTGAACTACAGTACAGTTACAAATAAATGAGAACTTAACTACAACTGTTATACAAATCAGTTTACTAGAAGAGTTTACTAACAATTTCATAGTACCTAATACCAACAGTTTACAATGAGTTATGTTTAGAAATTGAGCCATACAATAATTTACCATCAATTATATTGCTGAATAATCTATATTAACTTTACAATTATTTTCATTCTATAATTCAAACCAAAATAAAGTTCACAAGAAATTCTATTGTAGTAAACTTGACGTTTATGATCCATTCCTATTTAGAATTTAAACTAAAAATCTAAATTCTATTAAAATAGAATTTAGAATTTCAGTTATAATAAACTATAACAACTCATTTCAGCTTAATTATACAATAGACTTACTTTAAAATCATGTTCATTCTACAACTAAAACCAAAATACAGTTTACAAGAAATTCCATTGTAGTTAATTTGCTGTTTATGATCCATCCCTATTTAGAATTTAAACTAAGAATCTAAATTCTATTTAAATAGAATTTAGAATTTTACCTATAATAAACTAAAATAACAACTTAAGTGAACTTAATTATACAAATAGACTTACTTTGCAGTTGTTTTCATTCTACAACTCAAACCAAAATAAAGTTTGCAAGAAATTCCATTGTAGCATAGTTGATGTTTATGTTCCATTCTTATTTATAATTTAAACTAAAAATCTAAATTCTATTAAAATAGAATTTAGAATTTTAACTATAATAAACTATAATAACTCAAGTCAACTTAATTATACAATAGACTTACTTTACAATCGCTTTCATTCTACAACTCAAACCAAAATGAAGTTCACAAGAAATTCTGTTGTAGTAAATTTGACATTTATGATCCATTCCTATTTAGAATTTGAACCAAGAATCTAAATTCTATTAAAATAGAATTTAGAATTTCAACTAAAATAATCTATAATAACAACTCAAGTCAACTTAATTATACAAACAGACTTACTTTACAATAATTTTCTTTGTAAAACTCAAACCAAAATACAGTTTACAAGAAAATCCATTGTAGTAAATTTGCAATTTATGATCCATTGCTGTTTAGAATTTAAACAATAAAAACATAATGAAGTGAGTACATCATAGAAATCCAAAATAAAAATAAAGGCTTAAATTAGGTAGTAATTGAATGCTTGTATTGCAAAAACTTTTAAACTTTCACTTTGCATAATCAGCTACACTAAACCAATGCCATACAACAAATCAGTTTAACCACGGTAAACGAGATAACAAGGGAGAAATGAGAGAAAGAGAGAGAGAGAGAGAGGTGAATAAATTACACCCTGTGGTAACTGACAGATGTTGACTGTGAATAATTGCTTTCTACAGATACAGCGTGTTTATCTGTGTCACTGTCATTTGCATACAAATGAGCTTCGGTCATCATTTACTCAGAGGAAGAACGTGTTCACTGACCAGCAGACAGACAAGTATTAATTAAGCTGGTCCTTAATGAAATGGGAACAGTTGCCCTGCTCTTTCATCTGGTAGGGCCAGATACAGCTTATCCTATTCCCATCATGCCTTGCACTTACTGAAAAGCGAAAGTTTACTGAAGTGAAATCAGTTTGAATGAGCTTAAATGATGACATCTACATGACAACACCTTTGCTGAAAATCTGAAAATACTTCCAAAAAAGTGAAAATATTGTAATATACATATGTCAAACATGTCACTCAGTAAATGGAAGGGTGTGTGTTTTAAAGAAACATATCTTTGCTTTTCTTAAGGCAGCTTGAGGACACTGCCACTGTTTGAACTTCACACAGACATTTTTTTGTGTGTGTGTGTTTAAATATCAGTTCATTTTAATCAGGCGCTCTGATGTAAGCATGCGTGGGCGGCTTGAATTCAGAGTTATATGTTAAGTAATGGTTATATATTCATACACAAACCCACTTTATATGGAAATTTATCCTGACGTAGGACTAGCACATCTGAAAAGTACCTATATCTGTTAGATAAAAATACATGGCCACACTTTGCCAGTTAACTTAACGTGAAACACCATCCGTGCAGATATATGTTCTCAAACATCTTCAAAATGAAAGAATGAAAATATTAATGTTTGATAATTTCCATTTTTTTCTTGTCTATCTAGGGTCATAATATTTTCTCTAACCTGTCATCACATGAGTATGGAGAACTCATGCAGCTCCTAAAACAATCCATACTGGCCACAGACTTAACACTCTACTTCCAGTAAGTGCTGAAATCACACACATCTCTGTCTCTGTCTTAATGAAAGGAATTTCTATTTTTATTCAGAAAGCATGCATTAAAGTGCCACTATTATGGATTATGAAAGGTTCATATTTTGGTTTTGGGAGTCCCCACAACAGGTTGACATGCATGCAAGGTCAAAAAACACTTTCATTGTCTTATAATATGCATTTATTTTTACCTTATTTGCTTAACAACTCCCAAACGATTTTTACAAATCTCTCCTTTGCATGACTCTAATCTGCGATGATTGGTCTGATGACCCAGTCTGTTGTGATTGGTCTACTGCGTGCAGCGCATGTCAGAAACTGAACGCCCATCACCATTACATTAAACACCCACACTGCACTTTGTACACCAACATTTTGCTCTTTTCTATATCAGAACTCCAAGTAATAACAACGACAGACATTCACTATTCATCAACACATTTCTAGACAATTGCAAGCGAACAGATTTTGCTGTTAGCCAGTTAGCCAGAGACCTACAAGCTACGCAAGATCAACACAACACACACTACTAAATACGTATTTTGCATGCTACAGAGTACATAAGAGCACCAATTTTTAAAGGATTACTCAACGTTAAGAATTAAAATTTACTTGTCTCCATGTCTTCCGAGATGTTCATGTCTTTCTTTCTTCAGTCGCAAAGAAATTAAGTTTTTGAGGAAAGCGTTCCAGGATTTTTCTCCATATAGTGGACTTCAATGGTGCTTAACGGATTAAAGGTTAAAAATGCAGTTTCAATGCAGCTTCATTTGCTACTGAAAACTATTGCGTGCAACTATGAAAAAATATTTAGGAGCACCATATGCAGCTGACCCGATTAGCATATTTGTGTTTGCACTGAGGGGAGCTTCAAAGGTTTCTATGTTTTTTGTTTTTTTTTTGTAAAAGTGTAAATAAGAGATTGATTGTGCAATGTAGAGAGCTGTGTTGATTATAATGAAACTTTGTGAGATTGCGATGAACTAAGATGATTGACAGCTTAGCGAAGTAATTTTAAGAGAGTTTGTAAATGAGATGTTGATTTAATATAACAGTTAAATAAACAAGAAGATAATATTAGATGACTGAAATTGTCTGACTATAACACTATTGCCTGAGTTTGATTTATTTCTTTATCAAAAATGGTCAATGATTCAATTTCCTATTCATAAAGACTTCCTATTCATTACTTGCTTTATTCCTGAATGAATCAGTCGTTCGAACGAATCAAATGAATGAATGATTCAGTAATTAAATCACCAGTGCTGGCAGTTTTATTTTTATTTTTAAAGCATATTTAAATCATTTACTATTTCTGTATTTAAAATGTTATATTTAAAACATTAATCTCAACATGAATTTATGATTTTGACTGCACTTATGCCATCTCTGGGCCTCATTAAACAGAAAAATACACCTACAAACTACTTCAGTGTTCTTCTGTGCCACCTCTGTAGTACAAATTAATTTTGTTAATACTGATTTCTTATTCTACTTGTTCTTATTCTGTTGTTTTTAATTAGAACTTTTAAGAAGCTTATAAAATATATATATTTTTAAATTTGACATAAAGGATGACATACTTTTAATGAAGTTAGAAAAGTGTCATTACAATGGTAAAAACAAAATTCTCCTTTCACTTTAAGGAGTCAACAATTGCCTTGTAATGGGAGGGCTCAGAATCTTTATGATCAGATTTTTTGATTATTGAACAGAAGGTACTCCTGAAATTTTGACAAGTGCTCCTAAAGAGAAAAGTAACCATAAAGCCCTGCTCTAAAAGATCCCAGCCAAGGAATAAGGATCTTATCTAGCGAAACAATGGGTCATTTTGAAGTTGGAGGAGAAAATGAGATGGGACTTTTTCGACATATCCTAACTGTACCATTACGGACTTACCCTCACAGTGCAGAGCACAGTGTCTTCTTGACATGATGCTATCCACAGAAATCTGCTACAGTGTTTGAGGGAGGGGGAGTTTAAGTTTTCCTGGGCCTGAACGCACAAGTGAGCGGGCAATATGCTAATGTTTCATGTTTACGTCAACATGAAACAGCTTGGGATTCGTTCGAAATGACTCATTTAAATGATTCAGAGTCGACTCTTTTGAGAGACAGTAACTTTATACACGGTGCACTTTCAGATTTAAACTTTGCAGGACTTTGCAAAACTTTGCAAAAATCCATAACAGAGGCACTTTAAGTTGATTAAAATTGACAGTAAAGACTTGAAATAAATGATGATGTTACAAAAAATAATTAGCACTGTTTTCAGCATTCAGCATAATGTTTGTAGTAAATATATAATAATGAATGTTTCTTGAGCATCATATCAGCTTCATAGAATGATTTCTGAAGGCTCATGTAACACTTGAAGACTGGAGTAACAATGTTAAAAATTCAGCTTTACATCACGGAAATAGATTACATTTTAAAATATATTCAAATATATTATTATTTCACAATATTGCTTCTTTTACCATACGTTTTGATCAAAAAAAAAAAGAGAAAAAAAAATGCAGAAGGTGAGCAGAAGAGACTTCTGTCAAAAACAATAAAAAAATCTAACTGACAACAATGTTTAAATGTTTAAAACAGTGGTATCACCAAGACTGATACTGATATAAGTGAACTATATTACTTAGCAGAAGTATTGTTTATTGTGTTCTTAGGTTACAATGATGTTCATTATAATAATATATATTATTAATAATAAATAAACTTTAGTGTCACCACTTGGCAACATGTTTAAGAGCACTCCTTTAATGTGGGAAAATCACAATTATTCATGGCTTCTCATACTACTTGTAGACATTCAACTGTGCATTATTTTTTTTAAATATATTTTTAAGATTATATATATATATACATACATACATATATTTATTTATCTGTAAGTTGCAACAAATGCCTGAAATTTTTGTTTTTGTGCATGTGTGTGAATGTTTTCCTGCTTCACATTGCAGCAGTGCATTTGGTGATGTTGGTAGCCGATGTGATAAGTTTTCCTGACCCTGTACTGCCGCCATGTGTCAGCTCTGTGAACTGCACAGTGCTCATGGAGTTTTCATTCACAGGAACAGAAACTCCTTCTTTGAGCTGGTGAATAAAGGCGAATACAACTGGAATGTGAAGGAACACAGAGACATGTGCAGGTCAGTTACATATATAAACATGTCTCAACACAAACACAAAATACCTTTACATTTCTGATTCTGATTCATTTCTGAACTTCTCTCAGGTCGATGTTGATGACAGCATGTGATCTGGGTGCTGTCACCAAACCCTGGGAGATATCATGCAAGGTAGATACGCCAGTTTAAATTAAAGTAAAATAATTTAAATTAAAATAATAATAAAAATGGCAAACCACATAAAATCACTGAAACTTTGCAACTTTCACTGAAATGAAAAACTGTAATAGTACATGAGTAATACTTAATAACACTGCTGAAACTAACATGTGTCTTCTGCTTTCTAACAGGTTGCAGAACTGGTGACTAGTGAGTTTTTTGAACAGGGAGACAGAGAGCGATCAGAACTTAAACTGACTCCCTCGGTAAGGTTAACACTTTCAGATCATCTCTGGCCGGCTGTATAAACTGATTAGGCTAGTCTAACAAGACTGATTATCCCTTGCCTTGGTCAAACTAGTTCTTAAGATCACAACATTGTCTGCATTATCACCTACCCTTCATAAAAAAAAAAAATATTTTTAGAGCAAAACTGTACATTAAGCTGTAAAATGCCTACATTTAGGCAAAGGTGTATAGCATATTTTGTTTGTTTGCTATGGTATGATCCAATTATATGTTCCAATATTTCCATTTGATTCAGTTATATTAAGTTTGCACACACTACTACATACTCATCCACTTTTAAAAGGGAAAGAGATATTTTTTTCCCAGTATATTTCCCATTGCCCTGGATCGTGAGGCAGACGGTAACATTAGGAAGTGTCGGGATGGCACAGCTTTGAAGCTCTCTGTAGAAGCGCTCGCCTCAGGTTAAAAGTCTCAGTCTTTTGCTCAGAGTGTGTGGGTGTTAGCATGATATATTCAAACACGGACCCTCTATCTCTGTGCTGCAGCTCGCGCTGACACACAGAAGAGAAAGAAAAGAGCAGGCATTATCCGCTACAACAGACAAGTGCATTAAATTAATTCACACACAAACATTAATCAAACAACAAACTATTTGTATCTAATCGCATCTGTAGGTGGAGATGCTGAACAATATAAAGAAAAACACATGAAAAGGTTTCATTCAAGAGGGTCTGTGTCTCTGTTTCCCAAAGGAAAATGTTATTGCTTTGAGGTTGCGCTTTTATATCTCTGGATATTTAATGGTGATTAATTTGCGTTTCTTTGAAGTATCAACTTTGTGTCACAAACACAGTTGAAGTCAAAAGTTTACATGCACCTTACAGAATCTGCAAAGCGTTCATTATTTTTCCAAAATAAGAGGGGTCATACAAAATGCATGTTATTTTTTATTAAGCACTGACTTAAATAAGTTATTTCACATAAAATATGCTTACATATAGTCCACAAGAGAAAATAATTGTTGAATTTATGAAAATGACCCTGTTCAAAAGTTTACATACACTTGATTCTTAATGCTGTGTTGTTTCCTGAATGATCCACAGCTGTATTTTTTGTTTAGTGATAGTTGTTTATGAGTCCCTTGTTTGTCTTGAACAGTTAAACTGCCCGCTGTCCTTCAGAAAAATCCTTCAGGTTCCACAATTTGTTTGTTTGTTTGTTTTTGTAGCATTTTTGTGTATTTAAACCCTTTTCAGCAATGAATGTTTTTATATCCATCTTTTCACACTGAGGACAACTGAAGGACTCATATGCAACTATTACAGAAGGTTTGAACACCCACTGATGCTCCAGAAGGGGGTGGGGGATCATTCAGGTAACAACACAGTATTAAGAATCAAGTGTTTGTAAACTTTTGAATGCAGTCCACTATTATTTTCTCTTGTGGACTATAAGTCAATGTCTTTTATGTGAAATATCTTATTCAGGTCAGTACTAAATAAACAATAACAAGCATTTTGTATGATCCCTCTTATTTTAGTAAAACAATGAACATTTTGCAGATTCTACAATGTGTATGTAAACTTTTGACTTCAACTGTACATATAAATGTTGACATACAGTATAGAGGATATTTCAGTTTAGTGTTCAGAGAAATCTGTAAATGGCTTTTGTGAAAAAGAAGTGCACTTATTTGTGTTAGATTTGCATTTGTAGTGTACTTGAAGTCTTAAAGGTATGTGTGTGTGTGTGTGTATATATATATATATATATATATATATATATATATATATACACACACTACATTTCTTTAAAGTGCTGTTTTCATCATTATGTATTAATCTTTTGTCATGCATTATGAAATTACATATAAAGATGTACTTAAGTGGGACAAAAAAGCTAAACTCTAAAATGCAGCTAATTGCATTTATTATATACTACTTACTTTGGGAATATTCTTTATTATCCTCTAAATGTGCTTCTTTTTCACAAGTGGACTTAAGCAAATCTCTTTGCTCATTTTAATGTCATTGCTGTCTGAGAAACAACTGAGGTAATAAAGAGGTTGCTTGAGGGTTTTTCATCTTCTATGGATTGCAACACTTCTAAACATAGTTGCAGGTTTGTGTTTAATAAATATTTATTAGGTTGTGTGTGTGTGTGTGTGTGTGTTTTTTAGGCTATTTTTGACCGAAACCGCAAAGATGAGCTGCCAGGTTTACAGCTGGAGTGGATTGATGGGATCTGTGCACCACTGTATGAGGTAATGCTGTCCCACAATGCATCATCAATACAGTTGACAATAAAGCTGACAATAATATGAAAAAAAAAAAAAAAAAACTTAGCTAACTAGTAAAGTAACTAACTCTACCGCACTGGAATCACCAAATAAATAAATAAATAAATAGCAAAAACAAGTTATTGAATGGTCAAAGCTCTGTAGTTTTTATTGTGGGGGCAAAACATATAATGCAATGCAATACAATGATGATTGAGAGATGAACAAATAAACATTTCTCATAAACCTGATGGATCATATTTGATAAAATTTTATATGATTTTTTTTAAAAATGATGTGTGGATGATCAAGTAAACCTAAGCTGCTTCAGTCCAGTAAGTGCCATTCTTGAAATATTACAGTATAAAACAATAGCAAAGTTATTCATACTTGATTAAAAATCAGTAAAAATTTCACAAAAAAAGGACACATGAACCACAACTTGGAGGACATTTTTACAATTATACCAAAAGGACTTTCACTTGCAGAAAAGTCTGAGCTATCAGTCAGATGACAGAAGGCATGTAGTAGATTGTGTACAACAGGTTTAGGTTCGAGGCCTTAGAAATGAGTGTATAAATTATGATACAGCAGGCTTTATAGAAATATTCACACTTAATAGTCACACATTTTCTCATTCTTCTCTCTTTCATTCTGCCTGTATGAACACAAGTATCAGTCTAGCAGGTCAAATCTCAGAGACAGGCGTAACGCAACGTCATCCACGCTTAGTATGCTCTAATTCCTCTATTAGCCTTCATCCCCAAAGAAAGACAGACCAGGAGAGCAACCTTAATCATGTTGTCAATTACAACATGAAAAACAGATTTTTACAGTTTCTTAAGTAAATTAAAGGAGAACTCCACTTCAAAAACAACAATTTACAAATAATTTACTCACCCCCTTGTCATCCAAAATGTTCATGTCTTTCTGTCTTTAGTCATAAAGAAATTATGTTTTTTGAGGAAAACATTTCAGGATTTTTCTCCATATAATGGACTGATATGGTGCCCTGATTTTGAACTTCCAAAATAGTAGTTTAAATGCAGCTTCAAAGGGCTCTAAATGATCCCAGCTGAGGAAGAAGGGTCTTATCTAGTGAAACGAATGGTCATTTTTTTCCAAAAAATAAAATTTGTATACTTTTTAAGCACAAAAGCTTGTGTGGCACAGGCTCTGGGATGCATGTTCACGATGCTATTATTTAGTAATAGGTCGTTTTTAAATCTTTAATGTGACTCGGGAAGAACGAGTCGTCTCGGGGAGTGATTTGTTCAGTTGCGCAACATCCTATTAGGTTCTGTACTGGAAATAGTTCACCATTTTCGAGTCTTCGGGTTTTTCGAGTCGTTCGTTCATCTTATGGGGCTGTCATGTGATGAACAAACGACTCAAACCCGAAAACTTATCAGATAAGAGGTGAGGTGAGCTAATCATAGACTAAAGACCCAGGTAAACAATGAATTAATCTTTTCTGTTTCTTATAGCATTATAGTTTTGTCTTGTTTGTAGTGTGATCAGCGTTTGTGTAAGCAGTACATGTGTTAGGGAAGTAACAAGTAACATTTTAATTATATTTTGCTAAAATGAACGAAATGACTCGAAAAAAGATTTGTTCATTTTGCTGAACGAGACTCAAAGGTCCGAGTAGATGAAATGATCCAAACTTCCCATCACTACTACAAATCACATGTAAGTTCATTGTCTGTGTACTGAGTATGACGAAAAACTCCCTGAGACGACTTGTTCTTCCCAAGTAACATTAAAGATTCGTTCAAAATGAAAGAATCGTTCAAGAACAACACATTACTAATTTGTAGCATCGTGGATGCGCATCCCAAAGCCTGTGCCACACGAGCTTTTGTGCTTAAAAAGTATTAAAAAAAATTATTTTCCAAAAAAATGACTGATCGTTTCACTAGATAAGACCCTTCTTCCTTGGCTGGGATCGTTTAGAGCCCTTCGAAGCTGCATTTAAACTACATTTTCGAAGTTCAAATTCAGGGCACCAATGAAGTCCATTATATTGAGAAAAATCCTGAAATGCTTTCCTCAAAAACCATAATTTCTTCACGACTGAAGAAAGACAGACATGAACATCTTGGATGACAAGGGGGTGATTATTTGTAAATTGTTGTTCTGGAAGTGGACTTCTCCTGTAACCTCAGTCACAAAACCAGGGTGTTGCTTTATGTGGTTGCTAAGGTATTCTTGCAGTTACTAGGGTACTCTGCTTGGTTGCTATGCCATTGCTTTGCTACAGTAGCTGGTTACTAGGGTACTTGTCCAGATCAAGAGTCCACACCAATGTCTCTGTGGTGTTCTGCTGTCTAGATATGAGGGTGTGGATGTGATCAGATCACTGACACTAAAAATGAGCAGCAGTAATAGTGTTGCTTGCCTTAGCAAACTAATTACATACCACTAATGAAATGTCTGAAAGGAAGAAATTCTCTTTTCATTCAGTTTTTTTTATTTCGAGTGTGTTTCGAGAGTTTGACTTAACTGTATGTATGAATTAAATGAAAAGCTGTTACAGGCAGAGCAGATTTCAGGCACGCTGAGTGTGTGTGTTTAAAGAATCCTGCCAGTCACACACTCTGCGGGAAAGCAGGAAATGTGTGGGAGTGTTTTTGCCTTGACCCTCCTCCCTCTCTCTCTATCTCATTGTTCATCTCACTTTAAACTTCACTATTCCTCATTTGCCTCAATGTCTGGGTCTGTCAGGCTCAAGGCCGTAACCATGGAATTAAATGATTTAAAGATTAAAAGGGAATTAACACAATAAAGGAAAAAAAACATGAAATAAAAATACATGAATCATGTAAATTACAACTTATAGACCAATTATCTGTTTGTAAACATTCAGGATACGCGCAGCATAGTTGCAGAACACCCGGGAGAGATCGCCTTTACATCTAGAGAATTACACGGATACGGTACAAAATACTTCAATTTAAAAAGAGTAGAGATTATATTCATTAGATGTCATTTTCAAAATGTTATTCGCATATTACAAGACCTTGTCACCCAGCGATAAGCACTGTTATTCAGCAAAATTGACGTTAGTGGGATAGTCTTACAGATCGAAACAGGGATGATGTTTTGTGGGCAGTTCAAGTGGCAGTCTATGGAGGCATGGAATAAAAGAATAAAAACAGGTAAATTTGTTTTTATGTTTCAAAATTCTGACTTTATTTTTGCAATTCCGAGATTATAGGAGATATAAACTTGCGTTTGTGAGAAAAAAAAGTCAGAATTGTGAGATAAAATTTAAAAAAATATTACGTAAAAATGGTAATAGTAATAGGTTTAAATACTATTACATGCTGTAACTGTAGGCTTAATACAGTACGTCCCCTATGAACAGCATATGTGAATATTAAGTAGACCTATTGTTTAACCCTCTGGTTGTGTTCAGATTCCTGTCACACTTGTGGTGTTCCGAGTCACAAAATGACCAGACTCCAAACAATTGCTTATGAATCTCTCGTTATGGTATATTATCACCAAATATTGGATTCAATTTTTTTGTCAACTTGTTTTCTTTCATTTAGGACTGGTTTTGTGTTTCTATTTGCATCTGATTAATCGTAGGTCTCATTTGTCTGAAAGTAGGCAAAACTGTACAAAATTGCACAAAGTTAGACTTGTCAAAAATGGCCGGCCATTGAAAGTGAATGGGGAAAAATGAAAGTAAGAGAAACAACTAGTGTTCAGGAGCATTTTGTGCTTGCAAACATAAAAGCCTTGGACCTGTGCATGTATAGATGCATGCATACTCACGCTATCTTAAATACACACACACTATTGTGAGTTTTATACCTACTTCATCCTACCTTGAACTGGATGCAATATGCTTTTATGATAACTCCCTCTGTGATAAACCTTTCACACACTCAAACTGCCTTGTCTTTAGTCTAGGTTTTGAGGCTTTCATGTTCTCACAGAGTAGACGAAAGTTTACAAATAAATGTTTTAGCACAGAGAGAGCTTCAGCTTGCTGTTTCATGATATTGTCTGTGTTTGACAGTGTCAGTGTGCAGGATATACATAACTAAAATATAACAGTTTTGGTTTGTTGTTCCATGAAATGTTATAATGTAAATAATCTTCCTGTGTTCTTTCTTGTATGTCACGTTGGTCAGATTTAACAGGAACAGCACAAGTGTTACTTTGTGCCCCTTTTCAGAAAATAAAATAATTTCAAAATAGAGATCCTGTTTTTTGTGATCTTCCCCATTCACTTTCAATGACTGGCCATTTTTGATGAGTGTGACTTTGTGCAATTTTGTACAAAATAAAACCATTTAAAGGCAAAATTCCTGAATAACATTCAAGCACATTAGTGTGAAAAACAGTGCAAGTTTTCATACATTTTTATCTCATATTGTGAAAATTATTCATAAAAAATGCTTTTTTCACTCAAAAAATGAGGTGCCTACTTTTGGATAAATGAGGCTTACAATTAATCAGAAGCAAATAGAAACACAAAACCAGTCCTAAATGATAGAAAACAAGTTGACAAAAAGATTGAATCCAATATTTGGTGATAATATAGCACAATGACAGATTTATAAGCAATTGTTTGGAGTCCGGTCAGTTTTGACTTTTTGCAATTTTGTACAAAATAAAACCATTTAAAAGCAAACTTTCCGATTAAACATTAAAGCACGCTAGTGTGACAAATTTTCATTATTTTTTATCTCATATTGTGAGAATTATTCATCTTTTTTTTCATTCAAAAAACGAGGTACCTTCTCTCAGAGAAATGAGGCCTATGATTAATCAGATGCAAATAGAAACACAAAACCAGTCCTAAATAAAAGAAAACAAGAAAATTATAGGTTGTTCTCTAATTTCTCTCATCTCCATGGTATGTTAAGTCATGGAATGACATAACATGAATAAATGATGACAATTTACCATTCTGAAAGCAGTTTAACAGGATAGTTCGCCCAAAAATGAAAATTTAGCCCCAGGGCATTCAAGATGTAGGTGACTTTGTTTCTTCAGTAGATCACAAACAGAAATTTTTAATTCAAACCAATGCAGTCTGTGAGTCATATAATGGCAGTCAATGGAATCCATGGCTTTGAGAGTCAAAAAAACATACACAGACAAAACCAAATGAAACTTTGCGGCTTGTGACAATACACTGAGGTCTTAAGACACAAAACAGTCGGTCTGTGCAAGAAACTGAACAGTATTTATATCATTTTTTACCTCTGATCCACAGCAATGTCCAACTGTCCTAAGCGCGTTTACAACAGCCGGTGCGTGAAGCATCAACATGCTCTGGCATGGTAGACGCATGCGCAGAAGTGATCTGTCACGCATATACGTCACTTATTGTTTATACAGTAAGATTTTGGGTACGACGGCTACTCAAAATGGTAACTACTTGTGCTTATCCTGATTGTTGCAACCGATTAAAAACTAAAAGATTACCTTTGCTTGCGCAAACTCATCCGGGTGTTGTGACTTTTCACCGACTCCCAACTTTTGAGCCTGATAGCCTACGCCTGAGCACTGTTATTGTGAACGCGCTCAGGACAGTTGGACATTGCGGTGGATCAGAGGTAAAAAATGATATAAATACTGTCCAGTTTCCTGCACAGACCGATTGTTTCGTGCCATTGACTGCCATTATATGAATGATAGACTCCAACAGTTTGAGTTAAAAAATCTTTGTTTGTGATCTACTGAAGAAACAAAGTCACCTATATCTTGGATGCCCTGAGGGTATGCAGATAAACATCAAATTTTCATTTTTGGGTGAACTATACCTTTAAGCTGGTTTGCTGGTCTGCAAACCTGTTCAGGTTTAGAGGCGTTTTGAGCTTTTTTTTTCAGCTGGTCGGGCTGGGAGACCATCTTAAAACATTTTCAGTAGCTTTATCATCATAATATGATTTTTAACAGAAACTTTAATTGAGATTAAACAGTAATTAGCGATTCCCTGCAGCACCGCTGTGGAGCGCCTGTTAAAGATCCCAGTGTTGGCGACTAATGGTCAGATTTTCTGTGTGCAACAACAGATAATTCATCAAAACACTTCACTGAGGCATGAAGAGAGTTCTTCCAGCACATGACAGCATTATGACAGTTGTATCACTAAGCGACTCAAACAAACAACAGCTTATTTATTCATGTGCAGTCATTCCTCACTTTAATGCTTTAGAGTGAACTAAAAATGTGTGATGTTCCCGAACAGTGAAATGAGAGAGAGACACAAGAATCTGTCTCTTCCTGTTTAAATGTTCATTTCTAGTGAATACCATCACTTTTTTCTACAAATTCTAGTAATAAATCTTAACCTTAATAAGGGTTTTTGAAAAGTAGTACACTTTAGCATTCTCTCAAAAATATGAAGAATATCCAAACTGAATGCACAGTAATGTTTTCAGACACTTAATTGCATCGTAAATTGCAATTGAATGAAAATGTATTTATTTAAATTTTATAAAATGCAGTTAGCTAAACTTTAGAATGTTTTTCAGAATTGTTGAATGTAATTTCCTAATTATTGTCTTGGTTAAAATAAATGTACTGACAAGCATGGTGAACTAAAATATACTTTAACGTTATTTCTATCGAAATTTGTTTGTCATGTATTTCAGTGTATTTGTAATTGCACATTTAGAATGTCATTTCAGTGCATTTAATATGTTAAATTGGAATTCTTTAAAGCACGACTCTTTCTTTTCAGACGTTTGCCAAATTAAATCCCAAACTACAGCCAATGGTTGAGTTGATCAAGGCCAATCGTTCCAAATGGGAAGAGCTTCACCACAGACACCAGCGCAGCCAGGAAACCACCAGCCCAGGCAGTCCACGTAACGGAGACGCCGCAGCAACCAGCTGCAGCTGCGCAGGCACGAGCGACGGCGGCCCCTTCTACTCCATCAGCTAACTCTGGGGAAACCTGCCAGATTTTGCCACACGCTTCTCTCTGACCTGCAGCAATGCAGATGGAAGGAGTTTTGACCTCTGCTGCACGCTTCAGACCAGCAGCCATTACCTCACTAGCGCCCTCTATCGGGCATTCGCTCTGTCTGCGAGCACTTCAGGCAACTGCGGCCGAGTTTGCGTCCGTCTCCACAGTGCACAGACTGCACGTTTAGCTAGCAACGACTTGTTAATGTGGAGAACCATAGGGATGTGTTTACGCCCAGAGGCTAATTGGCTGAATTAGCTACTTTAGGGCTAGCATGCTAACATAAAGACTATCGTGCGTGTAAGCTACTTTCAGCAGGGACTGTTTATGGAGGATTGCCGCTTTTTGAAAGGTATTTTAGCGTATTTTTTCCCTTTGTAGCTTTGATCTTGTTGAATGAACACATATCTTGAGCACTGGAGCTCGGTTCTGTACTGTGCGTATGCCATGTGAGGAAATGACTAATGCAGGATTTGACTCTATGTTTTGCCTTTGTTGTTTTAGCTGATGTATTTATTCCAGGATCAGGGGTTTGTGGAGCCGTGGGGCTCTTGGCAATGCTTGCAATGCAAATCCACTCCAGCGCTGTACTCTGTGCCTTGGTAAAACCCTTAGGATAATGCATGCAGCCCGTCCTCCACATCACTCTTCTCTCTAGTTCACACTGCATATCATCATGGATGTTCCCTCATGTCTCGGGCCTGTTTCACATCTCGAAGGTAAGCAACATATTTTGTATTCAGGAACCCATTCACACTTGTGTTGTTCATGACACAAACAAAGTTATTATGAAGATTTTTACTGGGTTGCGTTTCCAAAAATAGTTATCCAACTATGCTTGCAAGTTCACCAATTTGGTGTTTCCCAAATCTATAGTTCCAACAAACATTTGCAAACAACTTCCCAAAGTTTTCACTCCTGCTTGATGTCATTAACCAACAAGGATCAAATGATGGATGTTTGACAAATTTCCTACTTTTTTAAGAAACAGTTGAGAATAATTAGTTTCTCCATAATGCACTGTATTTTGGCCATGGGTTGTTTTTCCACAGGTTCAAACGACCCCAGTAAAGTGATATTTATCCCCTGGAATGAGAATTTTACCAGGGAAGTGTATTTTACCCCCAAAACATGATTGGAAGCATTGATTTTTCTAAGTAGCAAATGAGTGGGTTTTGTTGTGAAAACCTGGCAACCCTGTATGGTAGATAAACTGTGAAGTATATCATCATTCGGGGAAACACACCACAGGTTCAAAAGACTCAAAAGGCCTAGAAGTGCCATACAAACCATACATTGATAGATTTTTGTAGGAAACAGGCTGACTGACTAAATCCAAGTGATTTAAGTAGTTTACTGAACCATTTTAACTTCAGGGTTTGGGTTCCATGTAGTTTTCATTACGTATTACCTACTTTTTGGCTATAATTGTGATGCCTCTTCTTGTTTTATGCCAAAAATCATTACAATATTAAGTACAGATCATGTTCTATGAAGATGTACAGTCAATTGCCTACAGTAAATATATCAAAATTTAATTTTTGCTTGGTAATATACATTGCTACAGTGATTTTTCTTAGTATTTAGATATTTTTCCACCCTCAGATTCCAGATTTTCAAATAGTTGTATCTCAGCCAAATATGTGACACTGGACATTTGGACAACTTTAAAGATGATTTTCTCAATATTTTGATTTCAGATTTTCAAATAGTTGTATCTCGGCCAAATATTGTCCTATCCTAACAAACGTTCAACTTTCAACTTTATTCAACTTTCAGATGATGTATAAATCTCATTTTTAAGAAATTGACCCATATGACTGGTTTTGTGGTCCAGTTGCAGCCTTGTAACATTTATTAAAAAAAAAACCCTTACTTAATGGTCGTTCACACAAAGTGTGTATTTGCATTCCAATACATCACTTTTCCATTGTTTTTCTATGTTGATCATGTATGACCATTGCACTTGCGTCTAGCATCGTTTCAGCATCTCACACATGAGTACCATGTTTTTGAGATGCCACGTCAAGTTAAAAATGATGTGTGTCATTTTTTTTGACTATAGCAAAGTATAAAAACACCATAATACATTCGCAGATATTTAGGAAACATGCTAATTTCCTGAAAAACAATGCTAAAGTCAGATATTGTGCTTTAGAAAATGAACATTCCGTGTTGGAATGTCTGTTTTTGCTTTGGTCCATGTGACTCCGCCCACTGCCAGTTTAACCAATAGTACATCGACACCCCAGGTTGCCAGAGAGTGGAAAACAGCGCAACGCAGCCATGGAAGTCAGCAGTTGAACTAGGTCAGAGATCACAGATTCTACCTGACCTAAAAAGATTCGACATCAGTCTAAAAAACTCTAGGACCAGAGGCATATTAAAACAAGGATAGATCAGCTCATCAATTTACAGTGTAAGGCGTGTTGCCCTCTATTATTCCCATTGTGTGTCCTCAATCTGACAACCTGTGTAAGTGTTGGGTCTGAGGAGGAAGGACTGGAATTTGGAATGCAGTACTCATTTTAACCACTAGCTGTCAATATTACATACTGCATCTTTAAAGGGCACCCATTATGCAAAATCCACTTATAGTGTTCCCCATTAAACCAAACCAGTCTAATTAGGCATGATTCTCAAAGCAATGTGACATCACATTGCTTAGGCCCTGCCCACAGCTGCTGACTGATAGTCTTGCATTGCCATAGTTTCCGCCCTCAGCGAGTTGTTTGGTTTTACACTGTCCCCCCCTATGTGCTCGAGCAGCTGTAATGTCAACAATGTCTTGTAAGCAATCCTCAACATCTGAGCCACTGATGACGCAGTGGATTACTTCAAAATCAAAAATATTTGAAATTAGCACTGCACTGTTAGTTCAGTGGTGCTAGCAAACATGTCCTCCCTGTCCTGTCGAGTTGGTCACAGACGGTTCCAAAAGAGCGGACCAATCAGAAGACCCCGGAGGCAGGGCAAGTGTTGCAAGCTTTTGTTTGCAGTAGCAAATTGGCGTGGCAACTCTTCTGTTTGACAGAAATATAGCAAAGGAGGCATTCATATTGTGAAGGCATTCATATTACGGCTGTGTCTAGATACAACATTTTTCAATTCATTCCACAACCTGTTTCTTTAAAAAAGAGCCTCATATTCACTATCTTTTGTGCTGTTCGGCTATTTTCCAGTGTTGTCAAGTCTGCGCTTTTTCCGTGAAATTGGGCTACTTTAACACGGTTGCCGCGGGTTGTTCTTGATGTCCCAATATCGTCATACTTAGCCCCTAAACTACGAATTTACCAGGGGAGCCCTGACAAAAAACTTGTGTTTTTACCCCCCCCGAATGTGATTTTTAATAGGGGACCCTCTCAAAATGCAATTTTTTTCATATCAGTCAATATAGATAATTATCACGATAAATGTCAAATCTTTATTTCTTTCAAATTTAAAGTCAAGATTTTTGCTCCAAAGCAAAAGTTGTAGAAACCAGACCATTAATTTTCCTTAACAAAATAAATATCTAAACAGAAAAATTAATTTTTTGCATGTTCTAATGAGTTATATTCTTTCAAATCAAGAAACAGGTTTGGGTTGTCTGATAATGATAATGATAATAATGATAATGAAAATTATAATGACAATAATAATAATTAATAATAATAATAATATCACTTTTTTGTCTCTTAGAAATGCACAGTTGATAGTAGTTTGAGGATGCAGCCTGAACTACATATTTCCGTCTATGTTCACGCAAATCATTTGTGATCCAGCTTCACTTACAGCAGAAGTGAGTATAAGGGGTTTTTTATGAACCTCTGCAATCACCTTTCCTAATAACATGCTAGTTAGCAAGTTTAACGGCTAAACGCGTTAAATGCAGCTAAAGTAAACAATCTCTCCAGGCAGCTCCTCACTCCACAGAGAGTAGAGAGGGGCGTGGTGAGCAGAGCTCATTTGCATTTAAAGAAACAATCCCTCAGAACAGGATGATTTTTGCAGAGCTGATTTTGACAAGGTAAAAAGGGTGTTGTTTTACACAACCATTGAGAATTTAAAGTATATTATAGACTTTTCATTAAAGACCCTAAAGAATCATATCAACTTGGGCATCCAATGACCCCTTTAAAGTAGTTTGAATCACAGAGTCAATTGTGTTCATCGCTGAATTCAAGTGTTTCACACTGGATCTCACAGCGCTGTTTAGTGCTTGTGTGACCGAGCCGTTCACAAATCGTGTCTTTTGCACGCTCAAGTTCGTTATTTTAAATGTATGCTCTGCTTGTCCAGGCACGTCCGCGCCTCATCAAGATAATGCATCTTCTTTAGTGAGCTCACGCAGCGCTGCAGTTTGAACTTTGATCCGAGTGGATAAACGGTCCGTGTGGCACAATTCAGATGAATCGCTGTTTCGTTCCGCTTTTGGCAAATAAAAGTTATATTGAACATTTATCAAACTCTTCATATTGTTTTATCAAGGAAAATTTTTATTGCGATAATTATCGTTATGGAATTATCGCCCAGCCCTAATTGCTTCATGTCTCAAAAAATATCTTTTTTAAAAAAAAAAAACAAAACATTGCTGAGCGATGTCTCTCATGTTTTTAG
Source organism: Labeo rohita (assembly GCF_022985175.1). Lineage (NCBI taxonomy): Eukaryota > Metazoa > Chordata > Actinopteri > Cypriniformes > Cyprinidae > Labeo > Labeo rohita. Next base: position 3,633,006 of record NC_066877.1, on the reverse strand, counting down.
ATGCAAAGACTGTTCTGTGTGAACGACCCTTAAGTTGGAGTGAAACAGGCCTTACATTCCTTGCTTGTTTTAACCACATGAAGCAGCATCCAAAAACACATACTTCCCTACTATATAGTAGGCAAAAATCTGAATATGAAAACAGTATTCATAAAACAGTAGTAAGCAGTAGTAAACTCTGAAGTGCACATCCAGCCTGTGGATATGTAACCTACCCATAACTGATGCTGGTAGGTTACATGATGAATGTAGTACATCCATATTAAATTCATAATACACACATTCAGACTATACATACTGTAATATACTATTCTAACATTTTCAAAGTACAGTAGTCAGCATTTGAAGTGAATCGAAACCTTTTTATCAAAGTCTTAAAACCAAAACAATACCCGTTCTTGTCTTAGGACAACTTTGATTAACTTTTTTTGATCCACTTCAAATGTTGACTACTGTAATTACTTAGAATAAGTACTTCGAGAGTATGTGATTTCAGACGTGAATGAGTATGTGATTTTGGTTTGCGCTCTTGTATCCGCCATCACTCATTCCAGGCCCAAACCGAACCTGCAGAACTCCACAGAAAGCCTGGCAGATTTACACAGAAGTACTTGACACCTTCTGCATGTTTGGTCATTAAATATTCTGGCGAATTTGATCCTTTTTCAGCTACTACAGAAGTGCATTACTCTCCTCAACAGATTGTACATAAAATAAGAGTAGAAAATGTGAGGATAAAATGTCTGCAGGTTCCATTTGGGTCTATTTCTAACCTTTGTCATCCACCTTTTTTTCCACAAGTGTTTTTGTGAAATTTTCAGTCTAATCTGAGACATGTATGTGCCTTTACAAAGTAAAAATCTACTTCAGTCATTTCCATTCAGAATCTCATTGTAGGGAAAGTTAGCTAGTTAGTAAATGAAGCTCTCATCCTTTCTACCAGTCTTAAGAAATGCCCAGATCATGTTTCACCCCAAAAAGAAAAATAAATCAAATTAGATCAACTATATTTTTCATAGAAGATCATTAAGGATGCTACAGATTTTTTTGCATTGCAAATTTGCAAGACATTTTCTGCCCAAATTTTTAAAACTGCGGTGTATTTGACGAATCTACTTTTGATTTTGTTTGTTCATTCTCTTTAAGTCTAAAGTTTTGAGGGCAGCTATAACATACAACCACACAAACATTCACTCAGATCAGACATTTAGTTTCTCTCCCCTGTCCCGCGCTCCTTCGTGTCCTGAAGTGGACTCTGGTTTATTTGATCCGTGACTGCACTTTGATAATTGTGTTGTGGTTTGAAAGCCTCCTTGTGCTAAAAGTCCACTTGCTCTTGGGAATCCCAGATAAAATGTCAATTGATAAAGAGTAAAATGTAATTGCATGAAGAAGTGTCTGCTTCAGAGATGAACAGTTACCTGTAATGAGATTCATCTGTAATTCATTATTCAGTACTTGATTTAATGTACCTGCATGGAAGCAGCTGTTGCATCGCAGCAGGGAGGAATGGTTTCATATCGTGTAACTGCATTATTCAGAATGTTTTACATTATTCCCAATTTCTTGGGGGATTGGTTCTTGTTATTACCACTGTTAGATTCTTCTCTGAGGCATTATGTAAGTGATGAGGCTCTTTTGAATCGTCTTGTTCTCTTGGTTCAACTCTCCTTTTGTCCGGCGGAGATTTCTTGACAAGCATGATTTCTGGAAGTGTAAACTGTCCAATTCAAATAAACGTGCTGCTAGTAATGCGTTTTTGTTTTATTTACACTTCCAGTCACTTTTTACAGTTAAGTTTTGTTTGTAATGTTGAGATTGATCTTGGAGCAGGTTGGTTTGGTGTAACACAGAAATACATTCTGACAGCGAGGCTGCAGAGGTGGCGATGAAGCTGCTCTTGGCGGCCCTGCAGCACTGCTCATTTTAGACGTCTCACTAACCTGACACACATAATTCAGGCCACGAAGCACAAATGAGTTCAGTTCATTAGTCAGGTGTGATCCGCTGCGTTACATAGGGAGCAACAGCAGAAATGTGCTCAGGGGCTCCTAGGAGCAGCATTGTGATAAAATACAGACAGATGCCACTCAACAGTGACACCGTGTGGTGAGATGCATCTGTGCACATCACACGATCTTTCGCACCCAAAGGCTTTTTACAGAAAAGTGCCCTTGGATTAAAATAAGCAACTAAAGATCTTAAAAATGGAAGTTTGAAGAACTGAATGTTCTTTAGGTAACATACTTAAAGATACTTTTATGGATGTTCACTTTCAAAGTATATCATTAGGAAAAATAAAATGATAAAGTAGTTTTTATTTGTTAATTCAGTACTTTTGCTTGGGTTCCAGAAGTACGGGTACTTCTTAAATAGTTGATGGATGGCAACCTAGCGGACTGGAGTTAATCCAAAAATGAAAATCATAATTTACACACCCAAATTCTCTTCTGCATACTACAGTTTAATCTTGGGGTTCATCTAGGTTCATGTGAATTTTTAAATATGCTTTATTTCTAAACATGACATTCTAACAATTGCTGATTGTTAGAATGTCGTCTGTTGTTTAAAGACGCTACTTTATTTCAACAATGAATTATTCATTTTTATGTTTAAAAATGAATAAGCATAAAGACATTTACATAAGCCAAGGTTTATAAATGCTTTTTTGTTCAATCTTAGTTTATGCTGTGTAAAATTATTAAATACAATTACAAGAGCTATAGAAAATATTTACAAGTAAAGCTGTCCTTGAATCATGAATCATCTTGTTCATGGGGGCCTGTACATGCTGTATGTTTAATGAAGTGTTCTCTAGAAGTCTTACAATGTTTTTCACCCTAAATTCTTGTTTCAACAGGAGGTCACTTTCAGCAACCATTTCACTGGCTCTTTAAACATGGTAAAATGACTGTAACACAGTCTGAAAAATGTAAATATGATTAAAACCTCTCATTGGGATCAGATAATGAATGGAAACATTTGCTAATTTATTTGTTATAGCACAAAAGATAAAATAAAATAATAAAAGAGCGGATTATATAAGTTACTTTTGATATAATGCTTACTGTTTGGGTCATTCTATAATCAGAGGTACATTTAGAATTTGACAATGTGAAGAAAAAGGTTTTTTTCCCCAAACATGACCTTACACAGCTGATTTGAAACAGTCTATATTGTATAAAGTGCTATAGAAATAAAGGTGATCTGTAGGAATATGTGCATAAAATACCATTTATGTTTGCTACTGTCCACCATGTTACCTGGGTAACACAGTTGACAGGTAACTTAGTTGACATTTTTAGTGTTTTGGGCCTATACTCAACATGAAAGCCTAGAACTACTGAGCATATGGTATGTTTAGAAATATATTTTCATACACAAAACATAAGTTTTAGTTAAATTGTATTGTTAACATTTGCAGCAGTAATACTTGGTTAACACTGTTGACGGTCAATTAATCCACTCTTCACACTGGTTTGCTACTTTAACCAATATTAGTGAAAAGAGAGAGAATATAACATTTAGTGTTTCATCCATGTGCTTCTAGAGGAAATATCATCATACTGTGCAAACTATGTGAGAATGGGACTTATTTTTAAAACACACACCTAATCTAACTGAAGGCAAAACTATGAAATAAATTTTATATTTGAGGTAATTTTCATGCGTAAATGCAGAGCAGAATGAGCAACTTCACAAAATCGGACAGCTGAATATCAGGGTTGAATGTGATATGAACATCATTGTTTAACAAAAGATATCGCTTTTTCAACGTGATTGGGGAAAATATAATTTTAATAAACTACAAAAATAAGCATCAGGGCTTTATATTGCTGAAAATATATTAAAAACATACTTCACGGACATGAGATGTACTCAGTTATAAAATGACCCACTATTTTTAATGTGTCATTAATGTAAAATGTTTTTTTTACTGGTTTAAAAAAATACCTTATATAAAACTGCTACGGGCTAAGTTGCATTTTATTATTACATTAATGTAAAATGCTGGTAAATAAAGCTAAATGTTTACTAACATAAATACAGATAAACATAAAAGCTATTTTAGGTTCTTTCGTGCCATAACAAATCCTTTAAATTGAATGGTATTCGGGAAAAAATAATGAAAAACAGCATAAGCAAACATCAAACCAAAACAAATTCATTACTGAAACTGAAACGGGCGTTCGGCACGAATCCACTCAAAAAATGTTTCTATATTCATGATGTCGGATTTGGATGAGCAACTATTATTCATTAGGCTAAGCTTTGAACTTCTCTCCAATGCATGTAAATCATCCTTCACATATTTAAATTGAGCAGTGTAACTTTTTTCAGTCCAACAGGCCGGAGCAAATGTAATGATTTCACTCAATTAAGCTATGTGAGCTAAGTCTACAAATCATACTATTAACATTAGGCTACCTCATATACATTTTACAAGGCTGTTGGTTCTTCAAAGAAAGATCTTTTTTTAGATCTGGATTTATTTTAAACCATTTTTAGGCATTCTGATAAAGTACTGCTTTATGCACAGTATTGCATACTAAGTACTGTATGCACAGCTCCTGTACGCTGATTGATGAAAATAATATAGTAAAAATTATGACTCTGAATATCTGTCTATTATCATTATTTCACCAGACACCTGGTGGAATATTAATATTTCTAGTTTTAAATATTGTGTCTGTAATATGTTTATTATTTCATTAATATTAAATGTCCTCCTTACACCTTACTGTTTAATTAAAATTAAAAACGAACCTATATTGACAATAATTTATAAAATGAGTATGGAAAATATTAACTACATTTGCAGTATTCTACATTTTTGCATAACATTATTTTGCATTTTTTTGTGCATAAACAGTAACTAATGATGTTACAAGTCTTTTTTGGTACATTCGTCACCCTGGAAATGAAAGATCAGGTTGAGTACACTGTGTTGAGACAGAATTTTCTAGGCAGTGTGGACTGGATGTACACAACACATTGAAAAATGTGATTTTGTCAGACTATGACACAATCAGGAAGAAGTGTGCTTTTCAGACAAGCTCTCTGACTGGACAGACAAAGAAAAAAACTTAACATGACATTCTAAAAAATGACAGAGGACATCAAATCTAAAATGTTCTGACATGTTCTGTTAATTTATTGCACAAACAGCTTTGACAAAATGTACTCTGATATTAAACACATGACCAGGAAATCTGGGGAAAGACAAGGGAGCTTTCATAATATTCAGATTGAAAACTGTTAATACGCCTGTTGTTTTGTCTTTAAGTGAAACAAGACGTTTGATGATGAAACCATTCAGGAATCATTCCGAGGGGTGACAAAACCTCGTCTGATCCTTCATTTTGCGTTTCAGCAACACAAAAGAGTTCAGAAACATAAAAAAAAGCTCCTCTGACACTTAATAAATGGTAGTGTCGTTTGGGAAAGCAGTGAAAAAGCTCTGCTGAACATCACAGCCCCGTTTGACAGGCTCGAGGAGAGGCGTCTCTCAGCAGTGGGCAGGACGTCTGGAAATAAAGACCCTGCAAGGCTATTGGATTATTTGTTTAGGCTTAAATGTTTTACAAAAGTGCCACTTTAGTAAAGTGAGAAGTCTATGCCCTGTTAAACGGGACACACACTGTTAAACACACTCAATTAATGGGTTATTTAAACGGTTGTGTCTCTTTCAGGTCAACACAACTTAGTAGCCTACAGGAATAGTTCAACCTTCATCATCAGGTTCAAACTCAAAGTCATGCTGCTCCAAAATCACACACTGCTTGCTTTCTTCAGCAAAACACAAAAATTGCACAGAACGCTCATGCTGCTTTTTCATTACATTGAAAGTGTGAAAAAGCACCATGGAGGTATCAGCAGATGACTCTCAAAACTTATTTACACATATTGCGTTAATGTGCACCAGGTTTGACATCAATGGCAGTGGTCATGCGTCTCATAAGTGTCAATGCGGCAAATTTTAAAGTACAGAAAGAGCCTGTGGTGATTGTGAAAGATCATATGACCTGGAATATGAACACATTTTAATGGTATGGACTACTTTTTATCCCTTTCTGTAATGTTTTCAATGTCTGGAAAAGAGCAGCATGAACATTCTTCCGAACTTCTCCTTTTGTGTTTTACAAAAGAATGTCATTCAGTTTGAAACAACATGAGGCTGAGTAAATAATGAGTGTATTTTCTGTTTTAAATGATTAGTTCACTTTCAGAATAAAAATGATAATTTGCTCACCCCCATGTCATCCAAGATGTTCATGTCTTTCTTTTTTCAGTCGAAAAGAAATAAAAGTTTTTGAGGAAAACATTTCAGGATTTTTACCAATAGGTTAAAGGTCCAAACTGCAGTTTCAATGCAGCTTCAAAAGACCCTACATGATCGTAGTGAGGAATAAGAGTCTTATCTAGTGAAACAATCATTCATTTTCTAAAAATTAAACTTTATGTAGCTTTTAACCACAAATGCTCATCTTGTACTAGCTCGACTTCGCTCATTATGTAGTCACATTGGAAAGGTCACGCGAACATGCAAAGAAAGTCAAACGCCCTTTACAAAAAAGGTAAAACAACAATGTCGGACGATTTTGAAGTTGGATGAGAAAATGAGATGGAGTTTTTCTACCTTTTTGAACCAAAGCACACAGTCAAAGAGCTAACAACGCTTGACTTTTCCAACGTGTTTAGGCAAGGCGTAAATTTTAGATATATTTTTATTTTTTTTTTAGAAAATGACAGATCGTTTCGCTAGAAAAGATCTCGGCTGGAATCACGTAGAGCCCTTTGAAGCTGCACTGAAACTGCAATTTGGACCTCCAACCCCTTGATCTCCATTGAAGTCCACTATATGGAGAAAAATCCTGGCGTGTTTTCCTCAAAAACCTTTTTTTTGCAACTGAAGACAGACATGAACATCTTGAATGACATGGGGGTGAGTACATTATCAGGAATTCTTTATTCTAAAAGTGAACGAATCCTTTAAGTGAACTATTTGTTTGAAAGCAAGCATCTCCTACACAAGTCAAACCACTTGAAGATTTGAGAAGAACTGAGTATAATGTATAACTTGATGACAGATGAACGCAGGAGGAATTCTGCCACACATATTTTTTCCTCAAAGTTAAATGCATACAAATCAAATGATGTAACAGTCACATAAATGTTTTAGATACCATTTCAGATAATCTCTGGCTTTTTGCATACGTTGTGTTAAAAAAATACAATTTATCGTGATGGATCTCTGGCGAACACACTCTCCAAATCATGTAGTCGTGTTTATATACAGGATGTACAAATGCGTGTGTGGCTGAAGCAGTCGGCCGAAGAAGAGATGCTGACAGTCTTTGGTAGAAACACGAGGAGGGATTTGATGCCGATCATTTTGACGATCAAGCCAAACCAAATCACCTCAGTCCAAAACCTCTGTCAGCCAGACCATGTGCTTGAAGACACAACATCTCTGTTTAACCCCACACTCACAGGGGTTACTCTTCAACAGATCTTGCTTAATACACAAAAACTGCACCTCTTAAAATAGTGAATCTCATAAAAAATGTCTAGGTCATATTCCATCTCCATAAGAGAGAGAGAGAGGGAAAAAAAACAATCAAGGCTAATACATGTATTAATTAATTCAATTACTTTTTTGTATCATTCATTGTTCAATCGTGTCACCTACACAACCTTATTAAAAATGTAAATGAAATATATACACTACCAGTCAAAAGCTTTTGAACAGTAAGATTTTTAATGTTTTTTTAAGGAAGTCTCTTCTCACCAAATCTGCATTTATGTGATCCAAAGTACAGCAAAAACAGTAAAATACTTAAATATTTTTACTATTTAAAATAACTGCTTTCTGTTAAAACATATTTTTTAAATGCAATTTATTCCTATGATCAAAGCCACATTTTTAGCATCATTCAAATATGCTGATTTACTGTGCAGAAAAAAACCCAAAAAACATTTATTGTTATTATCAATATTTAAAACAGTTGAGAAATTATAGAAATTAATACTTTTATTTAGCAAGGATGCTTTAAATTAATCAAAAGCGATGAAAAAGTAATACAAAAGATTTCTACTTCAGATAAATGCTGTTCTTCTGAACTTTCTATTCATCAAAGAAACCTGCAGAAAATTATTTCCAGCTGTTTTTAACATAATAATAATAATAATAATAATAATAATAATAAATGTTTTTGAGCAGCAAATCAGACTATTAGAATGATTTATGAAGGATCATGTGACTGAAGTAATGATGCTAAATATTCAGCTTTGAAATCACAAAAATAAATACCATTTTAAAATATATTCAAACAGAGAACAGTTGTTTTAAATTGTAAAAATATTAAAAAATGTTACTGTTTTTGCTGTACTTTGGATCACATAAATGCAGGCTTGGTGAGCAGAAGAGACTTCTTAAAACACATTAAAAATCTGGTAGGCTACAATATATATATATATATATATATATATATATACATATACATATATATATATATATATATATATATATATACACACACATATATACCATCCAAAACATTTGTCTCCATTCTCTTTATATTTTTCTCATCGAGTGAAATAAAAACAGGACATTTTTGATGAGATTCACCCAAAAATTATAATACACCTAGTTCGACAGACGAATAGAAAAGGCAAAAGTACAGTAAGGAAGAGAGGATAAGAGACAGTAAACATTTAGCCACTCAGAAAGAGGAGTTTAAGACAGACGGACGGACAGACAGACAAAAGGCACACTGCTTTAAAAAGCATAATTCAGTCACTGCTAATGTACGAAACAACAGTAGTGCCAGACACAAAAGCATCCAGACGTTACAGTATCAAAAACCTGTTAAATCAGAAGAGCAATGGGAAGACCGGTGAAAACTTAGGTCACGTGATCACGAGGAGGCAGGATGTTACGGACACTCGAGTCCTGCCTCCTCACGAAACACAAGGTCAAAGGTCAAAGGTGACAATAACGCAAGAGGATCGGTTAATGGGAAACAGAAGAGTGGTTTATCGTATTACTGTGCTCACACACACCAAGAAAAAAGGCAGGAATATGAAGTTTAAATCAAATCGGACTAGATGATAATAGAAAACGCATGAACGCAGAGTGTTAGTGAATTACAACAGGTTTCTGCTGCCAAAAATGTTCTGAGGGTCCACGTACTCCTTCACCGACTTGAGCATGCCGAGCCCCACGCCGGACACGCTCTCTTTCATCCATTCCTTCCGGAGTTTTCCCACTGTGAGAGAAAGAGAGAAAGAGAGAGAGGGGGATTGAGCAGACGTGCGCGGCAGACAGCAGGACGTGAATGGCTCTCGTGTGCGAGCGGCTGTAAGCACTGGATGATGGATGTTGTGGGGTGGGCGGCACTGCTGAAACGCTGAGATGTTTTGCATGATGTGATTTATGGAGAGCAGCAGACTATCAAACTCATTATGCTGCCTGCGCTCCCAGCGGAGAGAGAGGTACCGCGGCAGAGCGTCTCTGCGTGCCGCGTCTCTTCCTCCGCGCTGTCTGTTTGTCTGCTGCTCTCGCGTTCAGACTAAATACCACAGGCTTCCACCCCACATACATCAACGTCAACACAACTTTACCAAAAAATAGTCATTAAAAAATAAATTAATACTAAACAACATATGAGAACTTCTCGTAAGCACAATTCAAAAAATGATACGACACTCAATCATAAAATTAATGAATAAAATCAAGTGTGAGTAGATGCCAGGGAGTTGATGTTCTGTTTTGAGGTAATCTAAATCTTTTTTGCATTGCTACGTTGTTATGAATGATTAGTAAATAACGATAAAAAATTCTAAACTTTAGATCTTATGGCCAATAAATGGCTGATACTCAACATCTACACAGTTTTGCGAAAAGTAAGTAAATAAATAAATAAAACCGTTTTAAAAGTTTAGGTATCAATTCATTATTAATTTATGATTATTAATATTATTAAATCATTTTTACAATTTTTTTTAATTATAAAATCATTAGTATATCATTACCGTGAACATTAAGTGTTAATTGAAAGAAAAAGTAATCTAAATGCAAAAATAGGGGAAAATGAACAATGATATAATATCAGCAAATACAGATAACATTTAAAGAATTAAAAAAAAATATAATAAATTTGAAAATAAATAAATAAATAAATAAATAAATCTGTCTTATCAGCAGAGATTCACGCCTGAAAATATCCTAATGGATCATATAAATTAAAACTAACTTCCAACAAGACTGTAAGACTGTAATAATGTAATGTAATAATAGAAAAAAGTCATCTAAATAAAAAAAAAATAAAAAAAAAAAAAAGTGGAAAGAGCAAGAAAAATAATCTAATATCAGCCAATGCAGACACATTTAAAGAATTTAAAATAATAATAATATAAATAAATAAATAAATAAATAAATCATTAAAACAATGTCCTTTATAAATCTTTGGTTAATATTTAGATATTTAATTAAAACCATTATTGATATTGCTGGTATTGTTACATCATTATTATATAGTTATTGTTATTTTAAGATATGAACTTTGTGTGTGAAATGAAGGAAAATGTACTCTAGATGCAAAAATAAGAGAAATGAGCATGATCAATAATCTAATATCAGCCAATGCAGATACATTTCAAGAATTAAAAATAATAATAATAAAAAAAATAAATAAATAAAAAAAGAACTTCCAACAAGACAATAAAAAAATAAATAAAAAAATAAAAGACGTGCCCTTTTTAAGTGTTTGGTTAATATTTAAATATTTAATCATTAAAATAAATAAATAAATAAATAAAAACTTCCAACAAGACAATAAATTTAAAAAAAAGCCCTTTTTGAGTGTTTGGTTAATATCTAAATATTTAATTATTACATCATTATTGATATTGCTGGTATTGTTACATCACTATTATATAATTGTTGTTATTTTAAAAAATGAACTTTGTGTTAATATAACACAAAAATCCAATCTCAGCCAATATAGATACATTTATTTAATTAAAATACATTTATTTAATTAATTAATTTATTTAAAATGTATTTAATTGTTTGTATAAAACTAAATATGAAGTTAATTTAAACAAAAATTATTAATTAATTAATTTAAAAAACATCTATTGGATAAAAATTAAACCAATGTCCAAAAAAAGACAATGTAATTATATAATATAAGATTGTTAAGATTTCTTTCCCAAATCATTAAAACAATGACATGTTCTTTTTGAGTGTTTGTTTAATATAATACCACACAACATATTGTTTGTGAGAGCAGCAGTTTAGGGAACCTTGACGTCCCCGTCGCTTCTCTCTCTCTGTCTCTGATGCGTAATATGATTGATAAGCGAGCAGACGGCGTTTCGTCATAATACGTTACTGTTTGAGAAGGGGGCGGGGTTTAGGGCAAGGGCAGCTCGCTATTGGCAACACCCCAACCCGACACTCTCTCATACATATGCAAATAGGTCTTGCGGCAACAGAGCCAGTCATTTCGCATGAACGAACAGACGGCCGGCCCACCGAACGCACAGCCAGCCAATCGGGAGTGGTGCACGTCGGCCCCTCCTCGAACCCCCAGTGGTGTATTTGTGTCTCTGCTGGGCGACAGACAGAAACAGAAGGAGGCATGACTGCATCATTGCCTCCATCACGGAGATAATTTACACATCTATCATCTCGCCATCAGCCCGTATTCCCGCGCTCTCTTTCCATCACTATCCTGTCACTATTCATCTCTCATAACCACTTTCGCACAGCTGAGACATGCAAAAAACTTAAGACGGAGACAAAAGCATAGGTGTGTGTGTGTGTCCAATAAGTGGAAGCGGTCTGAGTATGTTTGAGGCTGATGAACTCATTTCCCTGACAACCCCTGGTCTTCACCTGCACAAACACGTGCATGCTGTTCACACTCCTACGCTGTCCTCAGGCGTGCGTTTACACATGCTGTGCTCTGAGACTCTGGGATTAGCTCAGAAGAAATCTTGACGCATGTCTGCATGGTGCCCAACAAACAAACCCCAAAAGCAAAACTCCTGCTGTGAGGTCCAACAAGAATTCTTATCTGGGTCACGGCACCAAAAAATAAAACATTGTACTTCGAAGTGCTCACATTAGTCTAAAACATATCACAACTACTAGAGATGTCGGGCGGCAGGGGTGAGTGACCATTGTACTGGTGAACGCTGGAACATTTTATTCATTTAAGAGAAATTTAAGTAAACGTTTAAACTGACGAATGATTCATTGATTCGAGTGGTTACTTCCAAAACGTTCTTGAAAGCCCTGCTTGTTTTGTAGTGACTTTAATTAGTACTGTTTACAAGGTTCATTTGGTTGGTTGATTTCAATGAACACACAAACGACTCACTGATTCACACAAATAAATAAACACACAAATGATTCACTGATTCATTTGAGTCATTACTTTCAAAATATTATAGGAAGCCCTTTTTTGTAATGAAATAATGTTTAGTTCTGTTTGATGAAGTTGCTAGGTTCGTTAGGACAGTTCATTTCAATGAACCACTTAAATTAACAATTCAATGATTCATTTGAGTCATTACTTCCAAAATATTTTCAACAGCCAATAGTTTTTGTAGTGACAAATGTTCAGTAAGCTCTCTTTGCTAGGGCTGCTATACATTTTTTAATTAGTTGTTTGTTAGGTTTGTTAATTTCAGTGAACACACAAACAACTCATTGATTTACACCAATCAACAAACACAAATGATTCACTGATTCATATGAGTCATTACTTTCAATATTATAGAAAGCTCTTCTTTTTGTAAATGAAATTAATGTTAGTTCTGTTTGATGACGTTGCTAGGTTCATTACGACAGTTCATTTCAATGAACCGCTTAAACTAACGATTCAATTATTCATTTCAGTCATTACTTTTAAGATGTTCTTAGAAGCTAGTCAGTGAATCATTCATTTGAGTCAATACTTCCAAAATATTACAGGAAGCCCTTGTTGTTGTAGTGACAAACGTTCAGTTAGTTCTCTTTGCTAGGGTTACTAGTTTGTTTGGGCAGTTTAATTCAGTGAACCACTCAGTGATTCATTTGAGTCATTACTTTTAAAATAGTTTTTGTAGTGTCATAAATGTTCAGTAAGCTCTCTTTGCTAGGGCTGCTATACATTGTTTGGACAGTTCTGTTCAATGAAATGCTTACACAAATGATTCACTGACTTGATTCATTACTTTCAAAATGTTCTCGGAAGCCCATCTTTTTTTGTAGGATTTTTTTTTTCTTTTTGAATTAGTTCTGTTTGTTAGGTTTGTTTGGACAGTTCAATTCAATGAACTGCTTACACAAATGAGTCAATGATTCATTACTTCCAAAATATTATTAGATGTAGTAACAAATTTTCAGTTAGTTCTCCTTAATTTTTTTTCGGAAGCCCTTCTTTTTTTCTAGCAAATTTTTTTTTTTTTTTTTTTTTTTTTAAATCAGTTCTGTTTGATAGGTTTGGTCATTTCAATGAACACAAAAACGACTCACTGATTCACACCAATCAACAAACACACAAATGGTTCACTGATTCATTTGAGTCATTACTTCCAACCTATTATAGGAATCTCTTCTTTTTGTAGTGAAATAAATGTTTAGTTAATTTAGTTTGATAAGCTTGCTAGGTTTATTTGGACAGTTCAATTCAGTTATCTGCTTACACAAATGATTCACTGATCAATTTGAGTCATTACTTCCAAAATATTATAGGAAGCCCTTGTTTTTGTAGTGACAGACGTTCATTTATTTCTCTTTGCTAGGGTTGCGTTATGTTTGTTTCGGCAGCTCAACTGATTGAACCGCTTACACAAATGATTCACTGATTCATTTGAGTCATTTGTTTTTAAAATGGTCTCAGAATCCTTAACAAGCCTATAGTGTCAAGTATTAAACTTTAACTAGTTCACATTGATTGTGTCCAATGTTGTCAATATTTTCAAAATGTCACCCAATTCCCAAAGTCCAGTCAGATGACTGACAAATGCTTTGCAAATTGGTTTGCCCAAATCATTAAAAAGTCGTCTCATTAATGAATCAGTAATCATTACCTCTGGTCATTTCTTTCCATTCTCCATCCTGCTTCCCCTAAAGGCTGCGCACGGTCTGTTTTTAACTCTTTATCTCTAACAGAGCAGCAAATCTATTTTAACAGTTTAATCTGTTTAACAACATCTTTTCAAAGTGCAAAGGGCATCTTATTATTGATTTAGTTTGCTTAGTTGTATGTCCACATGGCCAACGTGCAACAAAGAAACTGTGTGCGCTTGTGTTTAAAGCGAGTGGAGGTCTGGCAAATGTGTTTGGTTGCATTCACAGCTCTGACCTGCGGTAAACACAGGTTAGTAAACTGTGCCTTTCTCTCCTGCGCCCTCCCACCTCGCAAGCCCAGACTACATCTGTTTTTCCAGATACACACACACACACTTCATTTGTCATGCTGTGATTGTGTGTAGACAAAAGGGCCTGTCGGCAGGCAGATAGTACCGCAGTACTGCTATTAATCACAATTACGGAGAACTCCCCTCCACCACACACACACAGCATCAGCATGGCTTTCTTTCTCTTAAATCAGGAAAGTTTATAAATATCAGCTCTACATTTCCTCTCTCACTTTAAAGGTATAGCTAACCCAAAAATGTAACAATTTTCTCTTATCTGTGAAATATAAAAGACCAATTCTGAATCAGAATAGGTCTTAACTCACATTTTCTCAATTATTATTCTTGAGTATTTTGTCTTGTGTGTTCCACAGAAGGAGGAAAAAGTTATTCAGGTTTTTGGAATGACATAACAGTCAAGAAACAATGACAGATCTCTCATTTTTGAGTGAACTATGCCTTTAATACTCCATACAGCACTCGACCTCATGTAGGCTACAGTGTGAGTGTGTGTGTGTGTGTGTGTGTGGCTGTGATTAATGAGTGTGGTGATGTTTAGCTAGCAGCAGGCGGATGCTAGATACGTCATGTGTTTCAGACCCAATAAACCAGGACAAACCACTGACCCAAACTCTGCAAGTCTCTAAAAAGCTGAATTGCTGAGTCTAGAGGCCGTGTACTGTATATGTTCTGTTCAGTAGAGATCAGAAGGAGTGAATATATTCATTTATTTTAGATGACGTGTGGTGAAATTCACCTCCATGATGGTGAGACAGACTTCCTCCGTTGGCTAGAATCTCCTCCCGGGCTGCATGCTACATAAGAAAGGCAAAACAGAAACACATTCTCAGTATCTACTTATTTTAAGCCAAAATCAATTCTTTGTTTTGAATTTAACAGCAGTCCATTAAACTTACAGGTTTAAAGATTGATGGCTAATCGTTTACTTTCTTACTGTACATACCTCCACTTGTTCGTAGACGTGAACTGGATCACTCAGACCCCGGTAATTAAAGGCAAAATAGAAATACACACAAGCACCTGCATCATACGTCTGTGTAACTCTGAAAAGAGGATAACAGACCAAAAAAATCAATTTCAAGTTATTGGAAGTTCTTACATAAAAATGCACTCAGCAACTTTATGTCATATTGCATGGCAGATATCTTGTATTGACACCTAGTGGTGTGGATGTAGCATTATGCAACAGTATTATTTTTCAGTTACAGATGCAGAAATGTGCCATTAGCAGTCAGCCGTGACTATTTTTTAAATATATATTTAATATTTTAAAATATCTTGTCTTAAAATTATTTAATATATAGTTCAGTATCAGTAAGACTTTTTTTAAAGAAGTCTCTTATGCTCATCAAAGCTGCATATATTTGATCAAAAATACAGAAAAAAAACAGTAATACTGCTAAATGTTTTTGAAATGTAAAATAATAATTTCTGTTTTGATAAGCTTTAAAATATAATTTATTCCTGTGATGCAATCTGAATTTTCATCAGCCATTACTCCAGTCTTAAGTGTCACATGATCTTCCTAATATGAAATCATTCTAATATGCTGATTTATTATTAGAATTATCAATTATCAAGAATTATCAATTTTTTTTTTTTTTTTGAACTTGTGATTCTTTATTTAGAATTCATGAGTAAAAAGTTAAAAAGAACAACATTTATTCAAAATAGAAATCTTTTCTCACAACATAAGTATTTGCTATCACTTTTTATTAATGTAACACATCCTTGATTGAATAAAAGTATTAATTTCTTAAAAAAAAAAATAAATTGACCCCAAACTTTTTGGATTTCTGAAGGATCATGTGACACTGATGACTGGAGTAATAATGCTGAAAATTCAAGTTTGATCACAGGAATAAAACAGATTTGAATGTTTATTTAAAAAAAAAAACACATTTTGCATCGTAATACTTTTACTTCTACATTGTTGTTATTATTCTTTTAATAAATAAATTTAAATTTATTTAAATTTTTTTTTTTTTTAATCAAATAAACACAGCCCAAGAGACTTAGCACAAATGCATAAGAAACTTCTCTATTAAAAATAGTGAGTGCACTTTATTATTGTAATCATGTACAATAATTGTATACATTAAAAAAAACCCTACACACTGATTTATAAAAGCAGCTAGTTACATTATTATACATATGCAATTAGATATTGCAAAATTTATAGCCACTCTCCACCAACGGTATACAAAAAGCTTGCAAAATAAATTGCACAGTTCATATTCACAATCACGATACCAATTTATTATAAAATATAGATTTTTATAGATTTTATTTGACCAAGGAAGACAAAAAGTCTAGGTTCAAATAAAAATCAAAACTGATATCAAACTAGAAATCAAAATTGTTTCTACTTTTATGTTGGTATACACACTTCTAACCACTGACTTCTCAGAGGATCGTGAATTTGGTGTTTCAATAAGCATTTATCTTAATGTTCGTCCTGCTAAATCAGATTTACGGCTTCTGTGGGGTCTTTTATGCCCCCAGAAAGGCACAAAAAGAAAGAGAGGGACATTGACATGCTTTCTATCCAGGCCCTGCTTTAGTGACCCTTGACTTTGAGACAGTGAAAGTTTAAGGGCTGTGAGTTTGTGTTATCTGGTTCTACAGAGGTTAAATGGCCACATCAATCATGTCACACGCAGCTGGATAGCGAAAGACAGGAAATGAATGACTGAGAAATGCACCCAAATCTCCCTCTCTTTCTGTGCGCGTGACGGTAAAGGTGAGATCAGAATGGACACAGAGTTTACGATCAATATTGCGTCAAAATAGACATTGCTGGAGTCTTATAGGTAATCTTTTAAGCATAATACTATATGTTAATATTCCAGATAATTGCTCGGTGGTGCTTACTTATGGACAGCATATCAAAGGTCATAAAGATAGATGTGTGTGTGTACCTGCATGTGGAGAGCGGTGGGAACTGTACTCCTCTCTCCTTACACTCTCGTACAATCCTCTCCTTCACATTCCTGCACAAGTCCAAAACCCTGAAAGAGTGACAAAAAAGAGAAATAATGAATAAATAATGAACAAGAGGTGGCCAAAAGTTAACCTACCTATTCATGCTTTACTATTACTATATTCGAAAAATGTTCAAAATAGTGCAATTATTGAAGCTATTAAGGGTATTAAATACCACAAATGGACATGTGGGAATTATATAGTGAACAATAAATATTATGAGCTTTTTGTCTTGTTTCTTCTCACTCTAAACATTCACTCAACCAACTTTTAAACTGAAAAGGCTTCACATGTGTGTTGCACACTTGACTGCTTTAAGTTCATAATCTGAAGCCTTAAAGTTTGAGTCTTTGTGGGAGTTCAAGTTTTTTCTTTGACTTTGCGTCCTTGAAACCTTCCCACCTCCACTAAACCATTCAGACAGAGGCAACAAAAGCGTCCAAGAGAGTGTGGGCAGCAGTGGGCGAAAAACAGAAAGTGCACAGGGCAAAAGTGATGGCAAAGCATCACGCTGTCTGAACATTTACCTGTCCCAAGGAACAGACGTCTCAAACGACTCTCCGATCACATAGTAGTCCATTCCCAAATCCTGCACACATACACACAGATGTTACACTAATGGACAGAACCTGACTCTATATGTGACCCTGGACCACAAAACCAGTCTTAAGTAGCCAAAAATACATTGTATGGGTCAAAATGGTTGATTTTTCATTAGGATACTAAGTTTTTTTTTAAGTTTTTTAACTTAATTTTTGATTAGTAATATGCATTACTAAGAACTTCATTCGGACAATTTTAAAGGCAATTTTCTCAATATTTCGATTTTTTTTGCAAATATTTGCCTCTACAAACCATACATCAATGGAAAGCTTATTTATTCAACTTTTAGATTTTTTTTTTAGCTTTTGGATTTTAGCTTTTGAATTTTGGAATTTTTGGAGTTTTTCAATTCCAGCATTTTTAAGTACAAATATCAAATGTCTTCTATTTCTAATATATGCAAACACAAACGTTTCCATTCAAAAGTCTGGGGTTTTAAATGTATATATTTATTTACTTTTTTAATGCATTTTAATGTCCACCAAGGCTGCATTTATTTGATCAAAAATACAACAAAAACAGCAAAACTATGAAATATTATTACAATTTAAACTATTTTATATTTGAATATATTTTAAAATATAATTTATGTGATGGTAAATTTTCAGCATAATTACACCAGTCTTCAGTGTCACGTGATCCTTCAGAAATCATTCTAATATGCTGATTTGATACTCAAGAAACATTTATTATTATTATCATTCCTTAATATTTTTGTAGAAAACGTGACATTTTAACAAATAGAAACTTCAAAGTAGGGGTCGACCAATAATCGGCACAGATATTAAGCATTTTTATGGTTATCGGTAATGACCATTTTCAAAACAGATTCGCAGATAAAATAATTTACAAACATTTAAAGAAAGTTTTTCAGAGTCCTTGTTATTTTTAATTTTAATTTTACACCAGACATATGTTCAAAATATTGGTTATCGGTCTACTTAATCTGTAATAATCGGTATCGACATCGGTATTCGACATCCTGCTGAAGACTGGAGTATTAATGCTGCAAATTCAGTTTTACAGGAATAAATTGCATTTTACAATATATATATATATATATATTTCAAAATATTGGTTATCGGTCTACGTGATCTGTAATAATCGGTATCGACATCGGCCCTGAAAAACACATATCAGCCGACCCCTAGGTCAAAGGAACAACATTTAAAAAAAAAAAAAAATAAAATAAACATTATAAATATCACTACTTTCTCATTTCATCAATTTAATGCATCCCTGCTGAATAAAGTTTTAATTTCTTTGCTCTTACTGAGCCCAAATAAAACCAATGTCATTAAAACACACATTTAAGGTTAGACATAAAAAATAAGTTTTATGAAGGTGCATTTTTGGGCTCTTTGAAGTCTGTTGTAATTAAGGAGAGTAAATCAGTGTGAGGAGCTTCATAACACACCCGCAGATACGCGATGACAAACGTCAGCATGTAACCCCTCTGACCGTTATCCTCTCCTGCTGCCAGACCCCTAAAACACACACAGTAACAAAACAGAGTACAGGTCACTGGGAATTGAAGGGGAAAATACATGTTATCAGCACAGTCAATGTTGCAAATAAAAATCATGAGGCGTTTGTGGTCCGGTGAACATTTCCTGCATGGACACACACACACAGAAGCAGTGGATCAATAAGGTCAGCTGTGGGATTCCCCTTCTATCCATCACAATCAGCCTCTAATTAAATATTCTCAAAATCAACACAAGCGTTAATGCAGAAATCATTCAATCTGTTCAGTCTTTTCCTCACACACCCATCACTGCCACTGAAAGAGCCGTGACGAATGAGGGAGGATGAAAAGACACAGACAAACGCTAGTGCTTCTGTATACAATCAGAGAGATCAGTTAAGGTCAGGGGTCATGACCCTTATGACCTTTACTGGTGAAACAGTAACTCTGGTTCCATAGAAACAGCACAGATTAGAAGAACACACAAAATGAGAGGTCTCTTACCCAAATTTGGCTGCAATGTCGTAAACCTGTTTCTCATGCTGCAAAACCTTCCCACGATCGCCTTCGAATAACAGCGTAGCAACACACAGGTGGTGCGGGTCGAAGCCTTTAAACTGAGAGCGATATTACATGGTTAGATGACACAAAATCAAAATTGATCAGCAGATGTTATTCTGGAAAAAAAAAATGTGACAAACTATTATCAAAATGTATGAGCTTTTGATACTCTCTGCCTCTAAAATTAGTTTTTATTTTTGTTTTTATTTCAAGGCTGTGTGGGCAGGGAGAAACCGTATTACCCAATAATATCATAGCCTACTTTACACAAGGCAATCAAATCAGTGGATAAAAATCAATAGCAATATTTCTTGCTTTGACTGCAGAGTGACTGACCAAGTAAATCAGAGAGCAGAGCAGTGAAATAGCAGTATGGATAAATATTCAAATCCTTCGTGTGGTCCAGAGTAGCCAAAAATTGACACACCTACTCACTGTTCATTATTCTAAAATGTTAAATAAAAAAAACAACAAATAAAATAGTAATATGAAAGTCTTCAAAATTATGTATGTGCAGGGGAATTATGTAGTGAACAACACACACACAAAATAATAAAAAAGCAAAAAACACACTTATACTTAAGTTTCTTTGTCTGATTCTGTTCAATGTTCACTCTGTTCAGATTCTAACCAATAACTTCATGAAATGCATCCTGGGATGCTTTAGATGCTGTGCATCTAAAATAAGCTTTTTTCTTATATCATTTCAAGGCTGTTTGGGTGAGATAAAAGAAAATTAGGATGTAGTATTCAAAACACAAAACAAAAACAAAACACATTAAATCAAACCTAAACTAAACGAAACCTAACTAAAAAACAACAAAAACTCAACTCAAAAAAAAAAAAAAAAAAAAAAAAAAAAGAACATAAAATAAACATGCAAAACAAAAATGAACAAACCAAATCAAAACCAAACCTAAACTAAAACAAACCAAACCAAACCAAAAAAAAAAAAAAAACAAACAAAAAAAACACTCATATTTAAGTTTATTTGACAAAAAATAAAACAAAATCAAAACTATATTTAAGTTTCTTAAAGTTTCATTCTTTAAGTTTTTTAAAAAACAAAAAAGCAAAAAAGGAGATAAAAAAATCAAATAAAATAGGACAGAACAAAATAAACCTGCAAACACACACCAAACAGAACAAACCAAACCAAACCAAACCAAACCAAACAAAAAAAACATTTGTATTTAAGTTTCTTTGACAAAAAAATAAATAAATAAAAAAAAAAGAACCAAAACTAAACACACACAAAAACAACAACACAAAATAAAACAGAACAGAACGGAATAAACCAAACCATACCAAAAATAAAACACAAACCAAATCAAAACCAAACCTAAACTAAAACAAACCAAATAATAAAAAAAACACTCATATTTAAGTATCTTTGACAAAAAATAAAACAAAATCAAAACAAAACACAAAATAAAGCGAAACAGAACAAACCAAACCAAAAACAAATCAAATCAAATTTAACACCAATTTGGTTAACAAACCAACCATGTTTAAGTTTCTTAAAGTTTCATTCTTTAAATTTCTTTAAAAACAAAAAAACAAAATAAACTTGCAAACACACACCAAACACCAAAAACAAAATAAAATTGAACATAAACCAAAACAAACAAAAAAACATTTGGATTTAAGTTTCTTTGACAAAAAAATAAGAATAGAACCAAAACTAAACAAAAAAATCCCACACAGCAACAAAAAAATAAATAAATAAAACAGAACAGAACAAAATAAACAAAATGAACATACCAAACCACAACTAAAACAAACCAAACCAACTGAAACTATACTAAACTAAAACAAAACAAACCAAACCAAGAAAAACAAACAAACAAAAACACTTGTTTTTAAGTTTCTTTGTCTAATTCTGTTCACTCTAGAGATTCAATCAGATCAACAACTTCATGAATTTTTTGCTTTAGATACTCTCCCTCTAAAACATGTTTTCATTTCCAATTTCATTTTAAGGCTGTTTGGACAGGAAAAAAAAATATATTACTACTATGTTGTGTTTTGTCCAAAACACACACACACAAAACAAAAAAATAAAAACAAACAAATAAAAAAACACTTACTTATATTTAAGCTCTGATGGTCTAATTCTCTTCACTTAAGTAACATTCAATCAACCCATTTACTGAGGAACACACCAGGATGTTTCTTTCAAGGCTGTGTGGATAATAATTTTATAGCCTACTTATCACAAGCCGATTACATCAGTGCACCAAACTAAATCTTGCAAAAGCTTCCTGCTTTAGATGCAGAACACAGTGACTGACCAATCAGAATGAAGTATTCAGGAGAGCAGTGTGGTACTCCCGAATTGTGGTCTTGACACACATTTACGATTCTCTCACCTTTGTGATGTAGAATTTTTTCAACCCGTCCAAGAACGATGTGAATATGGAGGACACTTGTGGCTTGAGTGCATGACCTGTCAAAACATTTTTAAAAACATCAATAAACCCCAGTATTAAATATACAATCATTCAACATTTTTTGTGCAATCAAAAGCTTTCCTCTCTTTAAAAAAGGAGAAACGAATGCCTCTCGTACTGTTCTAATGTCACCAAGCATCCCTCAGTTTTGCCCCTTGGATTTCCCAGAGGCCTTTGTGTCAGATTTATTAGCGGTGTGAACAATAGCACAGTAATGACTGGAGACAGAGAGGGAGAAAAAGCGAGAGGGAACACAGTGAGGATGTTTCACAGGGGGTTTGTCATAAATCATCCTGATAGCAGCTCCTCTGATAAGAAACGCTGCTAAATTTCACACACACAGTCAGATTCACCTCAGAACCAACACCAAATCTAAGATTAATTCAAATCAATTGAAAACTGACAGGAATCTGTGTGAGAAATACTTCAAACATGCTAATCACGTCTCAGCCGTGGCCTAGCGTTTAGCATGCTAATGTGGGAGGTGCAAGTTCAATTCCAGCTCGTGTCCACACACACTCCCCCCATCTCTTGCTATCATTTCCCGTCTGCTATATAGTCTCTCAGTGCTGGGCGGTATAATGATATATGGTAGAAATGTGTCTGTTCTGGTTTTGCTAAATCACTTACGCAGTGGTACATACATCTGCATGGCTATCAGTGTTAATTCACACACAAGAATCACTAAGAAACTTAGAAAAATGTGTGCAAGACATGTCCCAAATAATCATGAAGATGAAAAATGCGTTAAGCAAGGCATCTTTTATGTAAGCGAGTTTAGTTTTAGGTTATTGGATGACGTATAATGTTACAAATTGGTGCATTAATAAAAACAGATTACAGTGTGCATATTAACTATTTAACAACAGCTTCAAATACGCCTCACCTAATAACAATTAAACAAAATATTTTAACATTTTTAATATTAGTTATATTAGTATTTGAATGAATAGCATTAATATTAGTATTAAGGTTCTGTTTTGCTATTGATTATTTTAGTAATCGATTATTCGATCGATTAATCGAGTAATCTGATGAAAAGTCATTTTTCTTTATTAAAGAGCTATACTAAAAATACAAGAGAAAATAAGATAGGTTTCTTAAAATAAACAACCAATTTGTTTCTTTTTAGAAAAATATACATTTTTATTGCTGAACTTGCATACATTAATAAACATGAAAACTAAACTTTTTTTTGCCAAATTACATTCAATATGCAAATACAAATATATCAATAATATATAAATTTATATTTCAAGAAACTGCCCATAAATCAAGAAATTGAGGCATTTAGATGTATTTACTAATTATTTAATTCAGCTCAGAGGGACATGAATGCATTTAACTTGCAGTTACAAATGCATAAATAATATTTTGTTATTTTAAACAAAACATTGAATACTGACATTTACATGCATTTTTAAAATGAAGATACTTTAAAAGTAAAATCAATGCCGCCAGCAGATGTCAGCAAGTCACTGTTAAGTAAGTGAGTCATTGCGATTGAACTGAATCGTTTAACGGGTGATTCATTCAAGAACGAAACACTGTCATGTTGCTCAAAAACGCAAAACAGCGCTGTGGCTGTTTGTAATGGTTATTTGTTGACGAAACAGAGCAAAAACAGGGAATATGAGGTCTAAAATGTAAGCCTCTTGTAAGTGTAACTGGGGAAACACAGTGTTCCGTGTGTCGTTATAGTAAATGGACTAAACGAAGCCTCGAGGCAAACAATTTTTTGTATTCGAGTTACTCGAGGAATCGTTTCAGCCCTATTATAAATAACGCACACACAAGTATGTATATCTTTAGGAAAAATATGTTATGTTCATATATTAAATATATATATATATATATATTATAAATTATATGTATAAAAATATATACATGTAAATAGTACATACATACTGTATGTGTGTGTCTTTATATATATACACATAATAAATATACACAGCACACACACGTATATTATGTAAAAAAAAACAAGCACTTCTATTTTGGATGTGATTAATCATGATTAATCGTTGCCCAGCACTAGTAATGGATAAATATTTTTTCTTCAATATACCATTAAAACAATTTTGGGACATAATTTAATTAATTATTTAATTTAATTTAATTTAATTTAATTTAATTTTTATATATTTTGTAAACAAATTAATATTTTTATTCTGCAAGGAGGCATTAAATCAATCACATGTGACAATATTTTATAATATTCTCTCTTATAATGTCACAGAAAATAAAAAAATAAAGAAAAGTGCTGTTCTTTGGAACTTTCTAGTTATTCATTTCTAATCCAAAAAAAAGTCATGGTTTCCAAAAATATAAAAAATTAAATAATAATAATAATAATTACAAAAATGACATAGTACAACAGTTTTTCAACACTGATTATTGAATGTTTTTTGAGCAGCAAATCAGCATATTTGATTTCTGAAGGATCATGTGACACTGAAGACTGGAGTAATGATGCTAAAAAAAAAAAAAAAAAAAAAAAAAAAAAAAAATCAGCTTTGCATCACAGAAACAAATGGAATTTTAAAATATATTAAAATAGAAAACAGTTAATTTTTTTAAACTGCACTAATACAACTGTTAAATTCAGTGAATGAACTGGTGTACTTTACCATGATATAAAACGACTTCATTCTGTGGCATAATTTTTCTGGTCATACACTTTTCAGTCATTTCAGCCCTAGCGACCTTTAGTTTGTGAGGGACCGAACCCTTACGACGCCATTCTGAGATGACACAGTTAATGCGTCTGAACGCACTACAACACTCATTACCTCCCTTTTTCTTCTAATTGCGATTATAACACAGATATAACAATAATACAGCCACACTTCTGGCCTTGAAGAGTGTGCATTCTGCAAAAAGCATTATGATTACAGAGACCCGAGTCTTCATTAAAGAGTCAATACATCTCTGTGGCTCTCAGAAGTGCACCGTCGATGAAAACACGGAGCCGAACGGGAGTTAATGAGATCCCTGGAGACGGGGGGAACTTTTCCAGATATATCTGGCAACCCCTCACAAATTCCCCCACATCTCCGCATGTAACGTTATAAACCTCGGCTGCACTGTGAGCTTAATTGCTGCCAGGGCCATTTTTCATTGTTCCTGAATTGTGTGTTTGTGCATTCGCTCGCTCATTCGTTCGCTGCTCAGCTGGTAAAATAATGATCAATTTCACTTTATACGAGGCGGCGCGAGAGGGGGTTCTCCAGAGATAAATTACACCAGACCAAATTAAACCACTTGATGTAATGAATACACAAAACAACAACAACAAGTAATAAAAACCAAAACAAAGCTCTCAAAGGCTAAATCTTCCAATTCATCTCTGTGGAGTGGAATAGGAATATGAAAACAGATAACTGTCTCTACAGCCAGAAATGGATTATAACTGATGGTTGTGGAAACAGGCTCTCTGTGTTTCTCTACTACTTGCTGTCAGTTTTCCAGTATTACATGATGTTAAGTTATTGATGGGTACATCATTTCCGGTGGTGCTGTATATTTATAACAGAACATAACCTCACTCAGGTTATGTTCTGTTATAAATATACAGCACCACCGGATATGATGTACCCATCAATAACTTAACATCATAACAAAAATAAGAAACAGTCTGACTAATCAGTGCTGTCACTTATTTCACTGTGGTGTATTTCAACGTGTTTCTGCTTTCACAAAGCTAGCTCATAAACATTAATTAGGCTTTGCACAAATAATTTAAAATGATAAACTGATTTTGAAATCATGTTTTTGGCTGAGTAGTTACTCACTGTAAAACTGATATGTAAACAATAGCATTAAGATTACGGTATAACTGTTCAATTAGGGCCCTATGATTTCCACGATGCAAAAACGCAGACGGAATCGCAGAATACAGTCATAAAAATGGAATTTACTGAATAAATTTACTGAGAGTCACTTTATGAGCATTTTACCCTTTCATTTGAGCATTCATGGCAACCCATCAAAGTAAAAGTTCAGTTTAACTAGTATAAACTGTGTCAGAAATATATTATATATATATATATATATATATGTGCAGTAGAACTTACGTACTACTAATAATACATTATTAAAAATTAATTTAAGGAATAATCACACAATATTTCTGTCATGTTTTAATTTATAGCATTAAATAAAAAGTAATAGTATTAAAACAAAGTTTGTTTTTATTTGATTAAAGAATAAATTATTGTTTCCTTTTTTCATTTGATAACCAGAAAAATTAAAATACACAGAATTTCTGAAATAAATAAATAAATAAATAAACAAACAATAAATACAAATTATAGGGCTATTGTAAAAACACATTTTAATAGAAAGTTGTTTTTATGCATTCGAATAATTATAAAGAATAAATAAAGAAAAAAATAAAACATATTTCATAGTGCTATTTCATTTTAATATACTACTGTTAAATTGTTTCATGAATTTAATTACACAAGCTTTTTGATTTCTACAAATTTATTGGAAAATAAAAATAAAACTGAACTTGGGGGGAAAAAAACGGATTTCATAGGGCCCTACTCAAACAAACAAGCAAACAAAAAGTAGTTTTCAAAATAAAATTAAAGATCTTACACAATGATTTTACAGTGTTCAAATTAAATTATATAATTTTCTATTGTTTATTTATATTAACCACCATTTAAAAGTCTGGGGCCAGCAAGCTTTTATGTTGTTTTGTTTTGTTTATTTATTTATTTAATTTTGCTATTTAATCCTATATTTAATATACTGATGTTAAATTGCACAAGTTCCATGAAATTTATTAATTACACAAGCTTTTTGATTACTACAAATTTATTTCAACCATTAAAACGGACTCCAGAAAAACAGAAATGGAAAAAAGCAGAGACCAGAAAAATTAAAACAGAAAAAAATGAATTTGGAAAAATAAAAAATAAAACTAATAACATTGAGTTTTCAAAATACAATGTTCTTACACAATGATTTTACAGTGTTCAAATGAAATTATATAATTTCCTATAGTTTATGTTAACCACCATTCAAAAGTTTGGGATCAGGAAGATTTTATTTTATTTTATTTATTTTTCATTTTTATTTATTTATTAATTTATTGCAAGAAAGAAATTATGTTTATTGATCAAAAGTGACAGTAAAGGCATTTACACTGATATAAATTATTTCTATTTCAAATAAATTCTGTTCTTTTGAACTTTCTATTCATAAAAGAATCCTGAAAAAAAATGTATCACAGTTTCCACAAAAATATTTAACAACACAACTGCTTTGAATAAATAAATAAATAAATAAATATTATTGTTAGTATTATTGTTATTATAATTATTATTATTATTAAAGGTGCAGTGTGTAATTTTTAGCGGCATCTAGCGGTGAGGATTCGAATTTCAACCAACGGCTAAGTCCCCCCCTTACCCCGCCCTTTCGAAACGCATACAGAACCTACGGAACACAACTTTCTTTCCGAATGCGGTGGCTTGCGGGAGGGGAAAGGGAGGAGGGGGTCCGAAGGGATCACGATGCCGGTAGAACAACGTACTGACGAAACGCGTTCTGTAGAAGTTTGTCCGTGTGGGGGCTACTATAGAAACATGGCGGCACTAAATGGCGACTTCCATGTAAGGGGACCCGCGGTTTATGTAGATATAAATTGCTCGTTCTAAGGTTATAAAATCATAACGGCTTATTATGTAAGGTCTTTACACACCTCTGAAAACATAGTTTTGTATGTTATATTGCATTTCTGCCAATAAATTCTCCTAAATATTACACACTGCACCTTTAAGCATAATAAATTATTTCTACAATTAATGTTTATGCTATTTTTGCTATTTAATGCTATCTTCATTCTCACATCAACCACTGTCTGTTCTGGTATTTCGTGTCACGTATTCATCAGCAATTGCACATGAAAAATTATTTGTCAATCCAACAGTAATGTTTCCACTGAGAACAACAAGACCCAGGTTCTAACTTAAAAACACACACCTGTTGTCTGAACAGTGACAGAATGGGTACAGGGAGGAAGTGGCAGCATGAGTGCTCAGGAACATTAATAGTTTTGAAATAAACACACCATCTTTAAAATACACACCAAGAAAGCATGTGTTATGCAAATAAATGTAAATGCAAATGGCAAGACATTGCTTCCCAAAGCAAACGGATCATTCCATGTGTAACTGCTCTTTCCTGAAGTTTGTGTAATTGGCTGGAGCAGTTCTGATCTGAGATCAGCCCACACAGGACACAAGGCCGTACACCTCACCAGCCCTTCTGAGACAGATCTGTAACCATGACAACACACCGTGCACTCCCACACGGTATGCTTTGAATCACCGTTCCCTTCATCTTGGCCCGCTTCCTTAGTAAAACATTTTCTGAGGATCCCAGAAATTGTTAAACATATAATAGAAACTAACTAAAAGATACACTGATTTGCTCAACACATTTGACCAATGATTTTTGTCCACTTTTGACCATTTGTGAAAAGAATAGAATAGAATAGAATAGAATAGAATAGAATAGAATAGAATAGAATAGAATAGAATAGAATAGAAATGGCTAACAGCTAGAAAAACATTCACAATTCACATAGACTACTGCCATTTTTGTTGCTTTTTTGTTTCTTTCTGAAGCCACCCATCGTCACCGCATCGACTTCATTGTAAAAGAGTGGTGTAAAGACTTTTCTTTAGCTCCACAAAAGTGTAATATGAATAAAAACTAAAACTCACCAAACTGAAACTGCTCGTTGTCCATTAACCGAATGGATGCTGGAGCACATCTCTGAAACATAAATAAAGAAAAGGCAACTTCAGACAGAAACGAATTAATACATGCAGATGTATAACGACCCTCACCCATAGTTTTGAATAAATCTGCAATATTAATATTGCTCAGCAAGCATTTGTTAGGAAGCACCTACACTACGGCGAAATGATATTCCAATTAAAATAAAACCTTACTTTTTAAAGGCAGCCTTGGGCAAAGACAAACAGAGAGAGGAGCAGTGTAGGTCCTGAATAGCATAATCAATAATTTAATTTTAAGTTTGGATCACAGTTTGTTTATGGACTAATAAGAAGCAGTGCTGTACAGAACGCTAGCAGTGTGCTCACTCATCAATAACGGCTACATCAGCAGCAGGCCCACAGACTAATGAGGAGCCGAGATCTAAGGCCATTAGCCAGAGTCTGAGCAGAGCTGCAGGTACACACACTGTAATGAGAGACGCAGCCTTATTCACCACACCAGCACTGATACCAGCCTTCAAATCAATGCTGCACTCAAACACACATGCCAGAGTAGCTCTCAAATATACACAGCATGAATTCAGAATGCCACAGTAAGTCTAAATCAGTTAATATCTAAAACCATTTATACTTTTGGTGTACTTAATCCTAAACATACAGTAGCGTTCAAAGATATGAGGTCTGTCAGATTTTTTCAAGAAGTTAATATTTAGCAAGGAATGTTATAATGTCACAAAATGATTTCTATTTGATAACACATGCTAGTGACATGCTGTCGTTGTACTGAAACATCCAAGCAACATGCTAGTGACATGTTAAAGGAGAAGTCCACTTTCAGAACAACAATTCACATATAATGTACTCACCCCCTTGTCATCCAAGATGTTCATGTCTTTCTTTTTTCAGTCGTGAAGAAATTATGTTTTTTGAGGAAAACACTTCTGCATTTTTCTCCATATAATGGACTGATATGGTGCCCTGATTTTGAACTTCCAAAATGTAGTTTAAATGCGGGAGAACATGAGATGGGAGTTTTTCGACATACCGTAACTGTCATGAACCGGGGGAAAAAAAAAAAAAAAAAAAAAAAAAAAAAAAAAAAACAGTCCAGGCAGAGTAAGACAAGATGAGCGCTGGCATTAAAAAGTATATAAATTGTATTATTTTTATTAAAATAACCAATTGTTACACTAGATAAGACCCTTCTTTCTCAGCTTGGGTCATTTACAACCACATTTGGGATCGTTTCAAGCTGCATTTAAACTGCATATTGGAAGTTCAAACTCGGGGCACCATATCAGTCCATTATATGGAGAAAAATCCTGAAATGTTTTCTTCAAAAAACAATTTCTTTACGACTGAAGAAAGAAAGACATGAGCATCTTGGATGACAAGGGGGTGAGTAAATTATTTGTCAATTGTTGTTATGAAAGTGGTCTTCTCCTTTAACAACATGTTAGCAATGTACTAAAGCTAAAACATTCAGAATAATGTGCTAACATGCCAGTGATATGTTAAAATGTGCTATAAACATGCTATAAACATGCTATGTGCATAAACATGTTATAAACATGTTAACCCTGCTGAAAAGAAAAAAAAAAAAAACAGCTAAAACCAACCTAAGCTGGTTGGCTGGTTTTAGCTGGTCACTCAGCCTGGCTTTCACTGGTCACAGCTGGTCAGCAGGCTGGTTTTAGAGGGGTTTTGGCCACTTCCATAGCTGGCCAGGCTGAGAGACCAGCTAAAACCAGCTACTTCCAGCTTAATCCAGCTGAGGTTGGTTTTATCTGTTTTTTTTTTGTTTGTTTGTTTATTTGTTTTTTCAGCAGGGAACATGCTAGCAACACGTTAGCAATGGACTAAAGCTAAAACATTTAGAAAAATGTGCTAACATGCTAGTGACATGTTACAATATGCTAAAAACATGCTATAAACATGTTAAAATATGCTAGCAACATGATAGCAATGGACTAAAAATAAAACATTCATAAAAATGTGCTAAGATGCTATTGACATTTTAAAATGTACTATAAACATGCTATAAACATGCTAGCAACACATTAGCGATGGACTAAACTAGATGCAATGGACTAAACTAAAACATTTAGAAAAATGAAATATGCTAACATGCTTGTTATGTTAAAATGTGCTAAAAACATGCTAGCAACACATTAGCGATGGACTAAACTAGATGCAGTGGACCAAACTAAAACATTTAGAAAAATGTGCTAACATGCTCATGACGTACATGCTATGGACATGGTAAAATCTGCTATAAACATGCTAGCAACATTGTGAAACCCTGTGACAGTGACAGTATAGAGATATATGTTATTGCTAATCAAGTACATGCTGTTTTTTTTAACTTTCTATACAAATAACTTCAGAATAATGTATCACTTTTCTAGAAAAAACTATTTAGCAGCAAAAACGGGAAATGATTCTTGAGCAGTAAATCAGCATTTATGGATGACTTTTGAAGGATCATGTGACACCGCTCTTTAATTAAAAAAAAGACTGATTGCCATTTTCTACAACTATAGTTTTACTACAAATACTATGGTTAAACTATGGTTAGTGTAGCAAAACCATGGTTCATTTGTGTTGAACATGCTTTAACTACAATAACCATGTTGTTGTTGTTGTTGTTTTGTAAAACTATGGTTAATTTTCGCAAGGGACTGAAAATTCAACTTTGAAATCACAAGAATAAATTACATTTTAAAATATATACAAATAGAAAACAATTTAAACTGTAAACTGTATTTTTACAATATTACTGTTTGATCAAATAAATGCAGCCTTGGTGAACATAAACTGCTTCTAAAACATTAAAAATAAATCTTACCAATCTCAAATTTTTAAACAGTAATGTACTGGTAATTTGTATCAGTAACTGGTCATAACATCATTTTGAAATCAGCATCATTCAGACTATCCTCGAATCAAACCATCTCTAGAAAATCAGGTTAGTTTTTCGAGTCCCATAGTCCTGCACTGACCTGTCTGGCCACCTCTCTCAGGCACGCCACACCCTGCTGAAAGTTTGGGAAGACAACGGAGCCGTACTTCTGATACTCAGGAATGGGTCGGATCTTCATTGTAACTTCAGTCACCACTCCCAGAGTTCCTAAAGAGCAAGACACATATGCTTAATCAGCACGTGCGAGGACATATGGGAACCATGCGGTCACAAACAGCATCACAGCAGATTGTTTTTTAAGGTTTGATCTGATTCTCTATTACTGCATCACACACAAGGGCTGAAAATGTGTGGTTTGTAATATGCATGATTTGAATAGCCTTTAACATCAAACAAAGGATCTCCGAGAGTTAAAGTGTATGAAACGCACAAACACACACATACGCATACATACATACATACATACATACATACATACATACATACATACATACATACATACATACATATATATATATATATATATGAACAGAGCCCCTGGCTCTCTGCAGGAGATCTCCGTGTTCATTTTCACCTGAACGCTCAAGTTTCTTCTGCTACAAAAGGAAGCAGAGAGATTTACAGACTGTGTTCTGTGACATAAAGCAGGTCAGTATCAAACGGCACACCGGGGGGAGAGCAGAGCCACCGAGGCCCCGGCAGAGCCCGGCGCAGCAGGCTTCCTGTCCCAAA
Source organism: Labeo rohita (assembly GCF_022985175.1). NCBI lineage: Eukaryota > Metazoa > Chordata > Actinopteri > Cypriniformes > Cyprinidae > Labeo > Labeo rohita. The sequence goes on along the minus strand of NC_066877.1, from coordinate 3,600,078 downwards.
CCAGCATGACCTCTGACCCCTGAGGGAAACCCTGCGTCTTCTGCTCTGAGTCTGGGCTTCTAGACTCATTACTGACAGCCCAGAGCGAGCGTACATGTATGAGTGTGCAACTCTGGTGATAAAGTCCTGTGGAGAGTTTATGCTTCCCATCAGTGAGACCGTATGCTGGACGAGGCTTTATGAGCAGAAAAAAAACCTCAACAACAAAACGCCACTCAACCTCATCCTTCACTCATATTGTCTTCATTATACTGTAAAAATACTGGAAGTACAACTCTGTAACATTTTTTTGAAGTAACTATGAATTACCATATAATTTATAGTGAAAAACAGTAAAGATACATAAGAAAGTCGCTACATCACACACCATATTTAAATTGTTTCTTCTTATTTTTATAATCAGTAATGTACATTAAGAAGTTTTGTGTTACAATGTATGACATAGCTGCATTATAAAGAATTTTATTGTAAAATACTGCCATATTTGGTTTTTGGAAGTTAAATTATGAATTAATGTATAATTTATAGTGAAGTACGGTAAAAGTAAATAGTTCAACATCATATATATGTACTTTTACTGTAAAATACTATCAAAGCATAGTGGAAGTGAAAATATCTTAAATTTATAACAAAAATGGTAATGTTTTAATATCACTTTATATGTAATTATACTGTAAATTGACATAAGATGCAAACAGTAAAAGTAAATTGTTTAACATTGTGTTACATGTAATTTTACTATAAAGTACTGGCACATTTGTGATTTTTGGGAAACAAAACTATGAATTACTATACCATTTATGATGTAAAACAGTAAAAAAAAAAAAAAGGTTTAACATCAAATTGTACATACTTTTACAGTAAAATACTGTAAAAATGTTTTTGGAAGTAACTGAATTACAATATAATTTATGGTGAAACAGTAAAGATACATAAGGAAGTCCCTGCACAACACATCACATATGATGATATTTTATTTAAATAGTTTCTTATTTTTATAATCAGTAATGTACATTAAGAAGTTTTGTGCTACAATGTATGATTTCACTGCATTATGAAGAATTAAACTGTAAAATGCTGACAAATGTATGGATTCTGAAAGTAAAATTATGCATTAATGTATAATTTATAGTGAAGTACAGTAAAAGTAAATACTTTAACATAATTTTATGTAATTTTACTGTAAAAATACTATCAAACTATAGCGGAGCTAAAAATATTTTAGAATTTATGATAAAAAGGGTCAATGTTTTAATATCATATTACACGTGATTATACTGTAAAATAAGATGAAAACAGTAAAAGTAAAAGGGTTTAACACTGCTATATGTAACTTTACTATAAAGTACTGTCACATTTATGGTTTTTGGAAAAAAAACTGAATTACTATACCATTTATGATGTAAAACAGTAAACAAAAATGTTCTTTGGAAGTAACTGAACTACCATATGTATCACCATAATTTATGGTGATAAACAGTAAAGATACATAAGGATACATAAGGAAAGATACATAAGGAAGTCCCTGCACAACACATCACATATGATGATATTTTATTTAAATAGTTTCTTATTTTTATAATCAGTAGAGAAGTTTTGTGTTACAATGTATGATTTCACTGCATTATGAAGAATTAAACTGTAAAATGCTGACAAATTTATGTTTTTGGTAGTAAAATTATGATTTATAGTAAAATACAGTAATGGTAAACTGTTTGCATGAATTAGCATAAGTATTTTCTCAAAATTTGTTTTTTCTTTTGGTAGTACCTCTAATATCAAGGCCTAATGTCCAATTTAATAAATTTTCTGTGGTAGCGGAAAAACCATGACATGAAATGGGCTGTGGACCTTTTAAACAAAAGGTGTTTAAAATTTGTCTTTTGTTAGGGTATGCCATATTTCAAGCCCTTAGGTGTCTTTAACGCATAGTCTGTGGTGGCCAAGAAACCACACTGATATGAGCTGAAGGCACAATAGGTGGATCAGTGTGCACTGTCCTATATACTAAGTTTAATAGTTTCTTGTGCGCACATAAAAGTCTGTATATTTTTTATTTTTGCAAAGGTCCTTGAGGCTATGTAATATGGTGCTAAGAATATAGTGAGAAGAAACCCAAAATATTTATAACCTGCATTCTGCATAATGAAAACGTGCACAGTGAATTGATTCAGTCCTATTTGACAGTCACCAAAAAAAAAACAAAAAAAAAAAAAAAAACACGCTGCCATGAAACCTTACTTCTTGTACAATACTTTAATTTTTATTAAATTCTTAATTTTTTTTTATTATAAAAAGCTTAATAGGGGTAAAAGTCTGGAAACACAAATATTTTTTTACATACTTTTCCAGACCTGGAAAATACTATTTCCATACTTCCAGACTTTTCCAAACCCTATGGGAACCCTGTAAAAGTAAATAGTTTAACACCATATGATATGTAATTTTACTATAAAGTACTGTCAAATGTATGCACTTAAAAAAAATTATAAATTACCATATCATTTATGGTAACCCCATTTACTATCAAACACACACATACTCACACCTCTGAGACGAGAATCCTTGCATCTAAAGATCTCCTGACCCCCGTAAAAACAACAACAATAACTCTGTCATCTGAACTTTAGCGTGTCAGAGGGGAAAAGGTGAAATGGGCCTTTCTTAAGTGTCTAGATGCCCCTGACATTACAAAGCCATTAAAGCAGCCAGATGTCCTTCCTAATGGAATCATGAATGTTTAATTAATGCAGATTAATCCTGGGAAATATTCGTCCTCCCACAAAAAACTCATATGAGCCATAAAAAGCTTCACAGACCATTTTACCAAACACAACGATTATGACCCATTTTCCTCACTTCAGGGCTTCACGAACGGCTTAATGACTTTTTAGAGAAATAGATTAATAACAGTATTGTTTTCTTTGGATAAGGCTGATGCTTTTAAACAGCACACAGTACTCATATAAGACATCAAGCACACAGTTCTGACTTGTTGCCTTCTCTGAGGAGAGCTTGAGAAACATTACAGCATGACACACATTGAAAACTAAACATTGAAAGTTTCAGTGCCCCCTAATGGTTCACAGGAAAGCCCAAACATAGTCTCAGTTTCAGACGGTGTTCTCTGACTACCTGACTTTTGAAAATCACCGCAAGTTTCAGTCAGATGGCACGACTGCTACATGACTTCTGGGAGGAAGAACTAATCACTGGGCTTACCAAAATTTTCCAAGATTTTAGGAATAATTCACCCAAAACACATTTGTTGAACATTTACTCACCCCAGACCATCCGAGATGTAGACTAATTTAGCATTACATGACTTGCTCACCAATGGATGCTTTGCAGTGAATGGGTGCCGTCAGAATGAGAGTCCAAACAGCTGATAAAAACATCGCAATAATCCACAAGTAATCCACAAAACTCCCATCCATCAATTAATGTCTTGTGAAGTGAAAAGCTGTGTTTGTAAGAAACAAATCCATCATTAAAATGTTTTTTAACTTCAAACCACTGTTTTCAAATATTCTAAATATATCGTTACTAAAATACAAGTCCTATCTGTAATATTGCTTTCTCCAGTGAAGTCATCTGAATCAGGACATAAATATGCACAGATAAGCAGAGTTTACAATAGTCAAAAACATTTATAAACAAATATGTCAGCGGATTTTAACGTGAGAAAATAACACTGCACAAAGTTTTATTTTTTGGATTATGGACTAGATATTTTGGCCAGAAGTGACTGCTTGAAGTTAAAACGCCTTAACAATAGATTTGTTATTTGCAAACACACCTCTTTTGGCTTTACAAGACATTAACTGATGGACTGGAGTGGTGTGGATTATTGTGATGTTTTTATCAGCTGTTTGGACTCTTATTCTGACGGCACCCATTCACTGCAGATCCATTGGTGAGCAAGTCATGTAATGCTACATTTCTCCAAATCTGTCCCAATTACAAAAAACAAACTTATCTACATCTTCAATAGCCTGAGGGTCAGTAAGTCTTCAAAATAAATAAATAACAAACAGGGTTTACTTATGCATTGTATCATCTATTTTAAATGCATCTATCTCTAAAAACTTTACAGTTTGATCTTTTCCTTTGTGTGATTATTGCAAGGCTTCATCCTGATATGATGCCAGCTCTGCACTAGTAGGCCAAACAGGGCAACATGACCTTAGACAAAGATTGCTTTACAAATCTCTCTGATTAAAAGAACTGTTTTTAAGAAAAGTGATTGATAAGAACTCTAACTTTAGTATAAACCCCCTTATTATCACTATCAGTGACCAAACCAATGTCAAACTAACCTTAGTCAGTGTGCACAGTGACAAGAGGATCCACTCTAGGAACAAATACTACAGACTAAAGTATGTACTGTAGTATTCTCAAAGTACCTACTTAGGGCTAAAGTTTACTTCGATTTTAAGTATACAATGGCACAAGACTTGAAGGAGTAGTTCACTTCCAGAACACAAATTTACAAATAATTTACTCACCCCCTTGTCATCCAAGAAGTTCATGTCTTTCTTTCTTCAGTCGTAAAGAAATAGTGTTTTTTGAGGAAAACATTTCAGCTATGGTGGTTTCTTTACGACTGAAGAAAGAAAGACATGAACATCTTAGCAGACAACGGGGTGAGTACATTATCTGTACATTTTTGTTCTGGAAGTGAACTTCCCCTTTATATTTTGTCATCAGCACAGGCTTTGTTTTCTTTCATCAAAATTTAAAGGTGAAATACAAGCCGTACATGTTCTGGACATGTTTCTGAAGATTCACTGAGAAGTGGATCCTTTCAGATACATTCCTCACACAAAACATCAGGTATTCGTACCTTCTGAACCCATTATGAAGTGATGTATGTCGGGGCCGGTGGACATGCGGGGCCCTAGACAGCTCTTCTCAATCACTCCTCTAGGGGTCACCATCTTTATATGCACCACCTGGAAACACAGGAGATCACAGGTAGCATGAATGACTTACATTGACACATCTCTAACTCTAAACCACAAGACTGATGCGGATAAAAGTGTGTGAGGGTGAATGTGATGTCTCTAACTCTGTCCCAGACCTGTGTATGCTTGTGTGTGTTGAGAAACAGGAAGACATACCAGGTCTTCGATGTTGCCGTAGATGTTTTTCTTCATGCCTGATGCCCGTGTGGCCACCCAGCCGCCCAGAGAACTGAACTCCATGGAGTCTGGCTCATGGCCCGTACAGTAGCCACGCTCATTCAACTATAATCACATAAATGAATTTTTTAGTAAATAATAGTCACTGACATTAAAAAAAAAATAAAAATAGGTTACAGGGATAGTTCACCCAAAGAGTTGACGATAGCCATTGCCTTCCATAGTACGGAAAAAATACAATGGAAGTCAATGGCTACAGCAACTTTTTGGTTACCAACATTCTTCAAAATATCTTCATTTGTGTTCAACAACAACAACTGAAGACACTCATACAGTTTTGGAACTACATGAGAATAAATGAAGATAGAATTTCTTTAGTAGCTGGTGCTGTCCAATGATATGTTTACATATGTATACATATTTAAACACAATTGCACAATGTTTGGGGTCAGTGATTTTTTTTATTGAAAGAAATTAATGCTTTAATTCAGCAAGGATGCAATTAATTGGTCAAACGTGACAGTAAAGACATTTAATATTTCACAGTTATTACATGTACTCTACGCTTACTTTTCCTTAAAAAATTTAGGAGCACAGTCAAAATGTTAGGAGCGCCTTCTAATCAATAATCAAAAAATCTGACCAACAATTAGCCCATCACAAGATGATATTTGTCTCCTTATAGTGAATTAAAGATAAATTTTGTTTTTACCTATGTAATGGCATTTTTCTAACTTTATTAAAAGTATGTCATTATGTCAATTTTTTTTTTTTAATTATATTTTATAAGTTATTTAAAATTTTAATTAAAACAACAAGAACAAGTAGAATAAGTTATCAATCAAATGAAATCACTATTAAGTATTAAAATTAATTTGTAGTACAGAGGTGGCACAGAAGAACACAAAAGTGGCTTGTTGGTGTATTTTCATGTTTAATGAGGCTCAGAGGTGGCATGAGCGCAATCAAATTCATAAACTCATGTTTAGATTAATGTTTTAAATATAAATTTTGAATACAGAAATATTAAATGATTTAAATAACTAAGAAAGATACTTTAAAATGAAATTAAATCTGCCAGTAGGTGGCAGCAAGTCACTGATTTAATTACTGAATCATTCATTCATTTGATTCATTCATTTATTCAGGAATAAAGCAAGTGACTGTCTTTATGAATGGGAAATTGAATCACTGACTCATTAGATTAGTTTAAAAACTTACGTGCACTCATTAACTAAACACTGCTGTGTTTAAATGGAGATGCGCAGCAGCTCAGTTGCGACTTGTTTCAAACTATTTTTAATGATGAAACAGCAAAATCAGACGATAATGTTATAGTCAGACAATGTAAGTCACTTCATATTAACTTGTTTATTTAACTGTTGTATTAAATCAATATCTCAATTACGAACTCGCTTAAAGGGGTCATCGGATGCAAAGTTCACTTTTTCATGTCGTTTGAACATTAATGTGTTGTCAGTGTATGTACAAATCTGCCCTACAATGATAAAAATCCATGCAGTGGTTTTTAATTAATCTGTAAAAATAATATCCCCTTTTTCAAATCGAGCCATCACACCGACAGAGGCCGCTCCCACGATAGCTGATTGACATGAGTGTCTTACCTCAGACCCGCCTTAAATCAGCTGTAACAGTCCAACCTCCATTGTTTCGACACGGAGCAGTGATGTAAATTAGATAATAATATCTCCGATTGATCGATTGAGGTGTTGTGTTGCTGGATGTAATAATGAACATAGTGGTCGTCACTTACTCCCGACATCTGAGCCGCTGAAGATGCAGTAGATTACGTTTGTTTGTGAAGGGAATGCGCCTCCCGATCTACATATATCCGTCTATGTTCACGCGAATCATTCGTGATCCAACTTCACTTACAGCAAAAGTGAGTATAAGGGTTTTTTTTATGAATCTTTGCGATCACCTTTCCTAATAACGTGCTACTTAGCAAGTTTGGTGGCTAAACGTGGCTAAATGTGGCTAAAGTAAACAGGCTCCTCTCTCCACAGAGAGAAGAGAGGGGCGGGGCGAGCAGAGCTCATTAACATTTAAAGCAGCCTCGACCAAAACAGGATGATTTTTGCAGAGCTGATATTGGCAAGGTAAAAAGGGTGTTGTTTTACACAACCATTGAGAATTTTTAACCAGAGTATATTATAGACTTTTCATTAAGACCCTAAAGAATCATATCAACTTGTGGAAAATGGGCATCTGATGACCCCTTAAAAAAAGTCATTAAAAGTGGTCACTCATTTTAGTTCATCGCGATCTCACAAAGTTCCATTATAATCAACAAAGCTCTCTACACTGCACAATCAATCTCTTATTTATCTCTTATTTACAGTCTCTCTACACTTTGTTCATGAATGGATTCGTCAGATATGTCTGTGATACATTACTCCACATTGTGAAAACGCGTAGAAATCTTTGAAGCTCCCCTCAGCGGAAACACAAATATGCTGTTTGGGTCAGTTGCACTGGTGCTCCAAAATATTTTTTCATAGTTGCACGCAGTAGTTTTCAGTCGCACTGTAGACCCTGTATTACTGTTTTTACTGTATTTTGAAGACTTCTTCGTGCCCCAAAAATTGGTCTAATGCTAGCAAAAATGGTTTGGCAGTTGTGTCACATTCTTTTTGAATGTAAACAAATTTAGTGGATTCCACTATAAACTAAACCTCAATCTTGCTTTGGGCAAAAAAATAATATATATATAAAAAAACACCCCTGGATGTAGTATTCACAGCAGCTGGTGAACAGATGTTGAACATCATAGTTGTTACAACATCACGTCTTTAAGCACAGCTGGATCACTGTATTGACCAATCAGCATCCAGGGACTGGACGATATCGGTTTTATAATAAAAATTCTAATCACACCACTGTCAATAAAACACCAGCCTCACAGGAAATGTGTTTCTGGAGGTTTTGAAGCCTTATGGAGCGTTTCGGATCTGTTTCCTGCGGTCAGACTCACAATATGGAGTGTGTGAGCGTGACCGCCGTATACCTGTGAGAGAGCTGATGGGCTTATTGATCAGTCTCCGATAAAACACACACTCCAGGTGATTTTGTTAAGCAAACCCCCAAGAAATACAAACACACTTTAATGTTTCACCATCTGTCCTGCATCTCTCCAACACACACACACACACAGAGTGATGGGCTGATTGTAATGCATCTCACACACACAAAATACCACACCAGACCAGCGGCACCAGTGCCATTTTTCGACATTAGTTTGATGGGACCATCTGCTCTGTGTGTGTGTTGGTGGACAAGGAGGCACAAGCAAACGGCCTGTTTTTACCCTTCAGCAGTAACATGAATGCTGGCACACACACACTATATTATAAATAAATTAAAACTGAATACAAAGGAAGCCGCAGGAAGCTCTTTGCTCTAAAATAAAATGGTTATCGTAGCGTGGTTGTAAAATCAGTGTGTGCATGACTGACCTGTCTCTCCAGATCCTGTCCGATGATTCCAGCCTCCACATGAGCTGTGAGATTCTTCTCGTCAATCCACAATATTCGGTTCTAAACAAAAGAAACAAACAGCTGAACATAACAGGTCATTTAAGGAATCCTCTCGTTTTATTATTTATAATTTATGTAGTGCTGGCCAATGATTAATCGTGATTAATCGCATCTAAAAAAAAAAAAAAAAAAAAAAAGCTTTTGTGTTTTCTGCGTATATTAATTAAGCATATATAAATACACACACATACAGCATATATTTTGAAAATATTTACATGTACTTACATGCAAATTTATATTATATATAAATATATTTAATAAATAAAACATAACATTTTTCTTAATATACATGCATCTATGTTTATTTATACATACATAATAAATATACACAGTACACACACATATAGCATGTACACAAAAGGTTTTATTGTGGATGCAATTAATTATGATTAATCGTTGCCCAGCACTAAATTCACAAATAGTGGAGCAATAAAAAAACAACAACAGAGCAGGCATTGTGAATGGGACAGTTCACCCAACAAGGAAAATTCAATGTTGACATTTTAAAAGACATTTTAAATAAAGTTTGTTTATCATTGACTTTCACTAAAAATATCTTGTTAATAAATTGTTATTATAATAATATTAATTGTATATAAATAATAATATTGTTCAACAAAAGAAGAAGTTTTAGAACAACATGAGGGTGAGTAATGAGTAGAATGAGTAGAATAAATAGAATTTTCATTTTGGGGTGAGTTATTCCTATAACTGCTTAATTTTGTATTAATTTTTAAATTATTTGGTTTTAAGGTTTTGTTAAAACACCAAGAAAAAACAAAAACAACAACAAGAACAACAACATCTGAACTGCCTAAGTAATGTATACAGAGCAATTGAAAAAAAAAAAAAAAAATAAATATGCAAAACAAACAAAAAAAAGAATTTGTATAATATTTAAAGTAGAAAAAAATAAATGTAAAGGAAAAAAGAAATTGGGGTTACAGGATACAGAATTCATTTTCTATTCATTTTTAATGCCTGTAGTTTTTGCAACCCTTCTAAATATGGTTTAAATTTTGATTGTTATTTTTTAACAAAATAATAATAATAATAATAATAATAATAATAATAAACATAAACATTAACATTAAATAGTCAAAAACCCATGCCTGAATTGGTTGTAAATTTAATATTCATTTAAACATTTAAAAATATTTAATCTTTTTTTTTTTTTTTTTTTTATTTTGGTTACCAGGATTGAATGAATGTTTGCTGAATGCAGTCAAATTTGTGAAAATAAAATAATGAAACTATGTGGGAGACAGTTACACTACTTTTGAAAACTATGGCATTTTTTGTTTTTGAAAGAAGCCTCTTATTAAGTCTTAAGCCTGACTTAACAAGACTGAATTTATTTAATTAAAAAAAAAAAAAAAAAAGTAAAACCAGTAAAACGGTCAAATATTATTATTATTAAAAAAAAAAACTGTTTTCTATTTGAATGTTTTTTTATTCTTGTGATGCATAGGTGAATTTTCAGCATCATTTCTCCAGTCTTCAGTCACACGATCCTTCAGAAATCATTCTGATATGCTTATTTTTCTGCTCAGGAAACTTTTCTGATTATGATCAATGTTGTGATAAATGTAAAGTTTAGCATAGAACCGCACAGAAATCATTTGCAACACTACAAATGTCTTAACTGCCACTATTGATCATTTAATGCATCATTGATAAATAAAATATTAATTTATTTTAAGACAAACTAAAAAAATCTATCTTACTGACTCCAACTTTTAAATAGCAGTGTATGTTTTTGTTTACTAAAAAAAAGTTAACTGATTATCAATTCATGACATGAATATTCCATTTTCCAAGTCCAAAATTAAAAATCAAAATCTGATTTAACATCTCTAAAACAACCTGGAAATCTACATCAACCTCATAACCACCTCATAATAACCTTATAATCCTTAAAATGACTATTTAACAACAGCAGTCATTCAGGGAACCCAAAAACTAGTTGATTTTTAATTTTGGGGTGAATAATCCCAAGAGGTCAAACTACACAAATATGGTTTAAACACTCTTCTTTTGGTTTTAAATGCTGTTTTTAACAAAGAACAAAACACACAGAACAAAGGAACTGTGTATGCGCATGTGGGCTAAAATGCAAACACACAGTAAAATGTAGAATATACAATGTAACAGACACACGACAATACAGTAGAGAATAGATTATAAATACCTCAAACCACAACATGTTGGTATAAAAGGCTAATTATAATGCTTGGAATAGACTACAATGATAGAGCGAGAGAGATTTTGATTAAAGTGCAGTAGTGTTGACATTGTGAGTATGTTCGCAGGTCTCCCTCAAACCACATGTCAAACTGATTCACTGCCGCTAAACTCAGCCCACATATCTGAGCTTAGCGAGTCAGGACAGAGAGAGGTCACTGTGTGTGTGTGTGTGTGTAAACTAGAAACCACAGCTACACAAACCACTGCTCTCAGTCCTGTCTGAAGTAGTCTGACAATTTGTACCATCTGTGACTTTCCTCTTGTGCTGACGAGTAAAATCAGCACATTTTCTTGATTTAATAATAGAAACACACATTTAATCACACCTTCCCAGCAGCCCTGACTTCAGCTAGTGTATGTTTCAGGCACTCTGAGTAACAGTCAGGTTTTGTCCCCTGGTTTCCCACAGGGGTTAAATGCACTTCAGGAAACAGCCCCTTCTCCACAGGTGGCTCCGCCCTTCGGCTATCAATCACGCCACTGCGCTCATAAAACAACCGCGCTTATGACTCGCTGCCTTTCATGTGCGTGACCCCGCGACCCCTCAAACAGGCCAGCCAAGGTCAGAGCAGCAGATGAAATATGTGGAGAGGCAAAAACGAGAGAAAAAGTGCAGGAGCAGGGTAACGGATAGAAGTACAGACAGGTAGATGGTACACAGAAAGCTCTGTATGTGTGTAAATGTAATATATGCACTATAAACATACACACACACAGAGGTGCTAAATGAGTGTCAGTATGTCACACCTGCATGTATGCGTGTGTTCATATAAACACTCACCATCTGTGATGTGTCCAAAGAGACAATGGAGCGAGTCTCCTCACGAGGGCACTCTAGAGCACTGGACACACTAGTACCACCTGATCATATGAGAGAGAGAGAGAGAGAGAGAGAGAGAGAGAGAGAGAGAGAGAGAGAGAGAGAGAGAGAGAGAGAGAGAGAGAGAGAGAGAGAGAGAGAGAGAGAGAGAGAGAGAGAAAGAGAGAAAGAAAAAGAGAGAGAGAGAGAGAGAGAGAGAGGTTTAATATTGTAAGAATGTTCACATAAGTACAGAAGTACACAGGATCTGAACAACAGCTTTTTCATCAGAGCTCCTCAGAGATGTCAAAACTAATTGACACAATTTGAAAACAGTTAATAATAAAAATGTAAATATAACATTTAAGCAAGAACACCACAATGACTGAAATGAAACTGAAATAACTAATTAAAATAAATGTAACCATATTCCATTAAACCAGAATATCAGGTAAATCAGACATTGCTGATCACAAGGGCTATCAGTTTAACAGGTTAACTGATTTAATTAGTTATGAAAAAACACAATTAAAATATTTTAAAGGGGTCATCGGATGCCCATTTTCCAGAAGTTGATATGATTCTTTAGGGTCTTAATGAAAAGTCTATAATATGCTTTGGTAAAAAAAATTCTCAATGGTGGTGTAAAACAACACCCTTTTTACCTTGTCAAAATCAGCTCTGCAAAAATCATCTCATTCTAAGGGGTTGTTCCTTTAAATGCAAATAAACTCTGCTTGCCCCGCCCCTCTCTTCTCTCTGTGGAGTGACGAGCCTGTTTACTTCAGCGGCATTTAGCCGCTAAACTTCCTAACTATCACGTTATAAGGAAAGGTGATCGCAACGATTCATTAAAAAACCCTTACACTCACTTCTGCTGTAAGTGAAGCTGGATCACGAATGATTTGCGCGAACATAGACGGATATGTGTAGATTGGGAGCCACATTGCCTTCACTAACAAACGTAATCCACTGCATCTTCAGCGGCTCAGATGTCGGGCATCTGAGAATGGCTCGATTTGAAAAAGGGGATATTATTTCTACAGATTAATTAAAAACCACTGGATGGATTTTTATCATTATAGATTTGTACATACACTGCCAACACACATTAATGTTCAAACAACATGAAAAAGTGAACTTAGCATCCGATGACCCCTTTAACGCAGATTTATACAACAGTTCAGTAAATCAGAAGTTGATATTGTGTTATATTTTAAACACAATATTATGTGTTTTTGCTCAGTTTCTCAAAGAACATATTATCTTTGACACCAAAGCAGAATTGTTGCATGCGACACAGCGGTGTTTAGTTTTTTGAACGAATCCAAGTTTTGAAAGAATTATGTGAACCAATGATTCAAACGCCCATTTAAAAAGTGAGCCATTTACTTCAGTCCTGAATGAATCAGCCATTTAAACAAATCGAATGAATGAATGGATGACTCATAGAGACATTTACCACCATCTGCTGGCAGATTTAGTTTTTTTATTTAGAGTATCATGTCATAAATTTTTTTTATTTTTTTTTATTCAGTCATCATTTACTCACTCTCATGTTGTTTCAAACCTTTCTTTTGTGAAACATAAAAGGTATTTTAAGGACTGCTGGTAACAAAGCTGTTTTGGTTACCAGTGACTTTCATCGTATGAACAAAAAATACTGAGATGTTTCTCAAATTTTCTTTTATGTTCATAGTTTACGTTAGGCTGTTTCATCTTGATAATGCCAGATAACTTTGATAGAAAGGTACGTAAAAAAAAAAAAAAACATGTTCAGGTCTAAGTGTCGAATCAAATTTTTGGTGCCAAATTTGATCAATTTTGCTGGTAGTCCATTGTATGAAGAATTTTTTGGTATAATATGTCACAGATTACTTTATTTTGCTATCCTCCCTTACATAAATAAACTACAGTGTCCTGTACAGTGTCACTAGTTTAAAAAAAAAAAAAAATTATTGTGTTAAAAAAATTTGGGGAAAGTGGGTAAAACATCTTTATCCAAGTACTTGCCTCCGTAGGGTATCAAGCAGATGTTGTGTTTACAGGCTAATTCCACAATCTTCTCCACATCACTGTGACAGCCTGCAAAAATTAAATCACCATTATAACACACTCATATTACTTACACCAATTTCATGTCATTCTTTATAAAACAACTCCTACATGCTACACTACTGTTCAAAAGTTTGAGGTCAGTAAGATTTTTACAAATATTTTTAACCGAAGTCTCATGTTAAAGACTACAGTAATATGGGGAAAATTACCACAATTTACAATAACTTTTCCATTTTATATATATTTTAAAATGTAATTTATTCCAGTGATACAAAGCTGAACTTTCAGCATCATTACTCCAGACTTCAGTGTCACATGATCCTTCAAAAAATCATTTTAATATGCTGATTTGCTGTTACAAAAAACATTTATTATTATTATTATTAAACAGCCTTTATTCAAAACAGATTTTTTGTAACATAAAATGTCTTTACCGTCACTTTTGATCAAATTAACACCATTAAAAAAAACTACA